>NC_134573.1:136116852-136261852 GCF_050947875.1 Dermacentor variabilis
CTGGGATATGAGTACGTCTACGTCCGAACTTTGGCACGGAGTGTCGAAACGCACGCGTTCAAAATTAAAGAAAGGGAGCTAGCTCTCGAAGACTTTTCCAGAGAACTAAGGAAATAAAATAAAGATGAAATGAACTACCGGAATTTCTCCCCACCATGTTATCGCGCAGTTTCATTTCCCCATGATGGTTGCGCAAATCGACCAGTTTCTTTCTTCCCTGTTTTGCTTCACCGACGACAGCTGAAAGTGACAAGGCTCGAGACTCACGTCGAAAGTGCAAGCTTTCGCAATGTTGTTCAGGTGTCCGCGTGCTCGGCTCATAATGACCTGTCACGGCTCCCAGGGCTGAAATGCCAGACGTGTGCGGCTTTCGGCACGGTGGCGAGCAACCCTTGAGCGCCTAAAAAACGGCTTGTCGTATTTACGCGACAGCGGGCAAAACGAGTGGTGGACCACTGATACATTGTAGCCGAAATTACAGTAACTCTCCGGCCTCAGACTTGCTTCATGTTGCTCGGTTGTTTGTCACCGGTTCGAAGTATTGGCGATTCCCTTTCGCTGTCCTTACATTGTGCTCCCCATGGGTAGGGTAGCCAATCGCAGAAAGTCTAGTTAGCCACCCTGCCTTCATTTTCCCCGTGTCCCTATCTCTTCGGGCGGCGAGGTCCTGCGACAAAGCGCAAGGGAAATGCCTCCGAAAAGACGTGCGACCAACGCATAGCTATAGATGAAAACAAAACTAAACAAAAGAGTGCTCAGATCGTAAGTGCCTGGAAGACGGGGAATGGAAAGCAGTGGGGGAAAAAAAAAGAGAAGGAAACACTGAGCAAACCAAAGAATGGAAAGAGTGTGGCGTTACCATGAAAAAGACCTCGGGAGAAAGAAAGGGTAGGTGGGGAAGGAGCGTGCAGGCGGGAGCAATGGGCGCGCGATGGGAGCGGCGTGAGCGAAAGTCTAATGAATCTGACGTCACATGCTGCGGGCGTGTCACGTGATTCGAGCCTCGTGCCGCCGTTGGCAAAGAGGAGGGGCCCGCTTGCTCCAGCTTTCTCCCTCTTTATCCTCCTCCGCTTTCCCTCCCTCCCGTTTCTTTCTCTACTTCGTTACTCTTTCCGCTTTTACCGCAGCCAGCCTCTCCCCCCACCCCTCGCGTCGATGTAATCAACAGGGCCAAAAGAAAAATTCTCCCCATTTGCTCCTCCTCCCCGCAGGATCTCAGGCCTTTCCGTTTCCCTACGTTTGTGTCGCGTTCGTGTGGGTAGTAGAAGCGAGGGCCAAAGAAGAAGAAGCAAGATTCCTCCCTCCACCTCTAGGCTTCCATTCGACGTTCTAGGCTTTCTCTCTCGTACCTCTGAGCCTCGTTGGCAGATCCTCGTTTCCTTTCCCTTATTTCTGCGCTCCTAGCTAAAGCAGGAGACGAAGGAAATGAAGAAATGAAGCGTAAAAGAAAAACACTGGTCGTATGTTTCAGGGCTGTTTTTTTTTTTTGAAGCCGGTGTGCCCTAGAAAGGCGGAGAAGAAATGGAGGGGAGATGCCAACGCCGAAAGCAAGCTTCCAATGAGAGCGGGAGAGAGACATGCTTCGAGGCGAGGTTAGAAGAAAGTGCGTCGCCGAGTCCAGCACAGGCGGCCTGGTAAAGTCCAGAAGGAATTCAAAACAACTGGCGTACACGTATTACAGCGCGTGGTGATGGGAAAGGGTCAGGGAGACGTGAGAGGAGAGGCGGAGGGAGGAAAGGGAAAGGAGCACACTAACTTACAAGCACGTAGGCGTACGTAGGTTCGTGCGTGCACTCACTCGGTGTGGTTCTGCTAGCGTCGTGCTTCTTGCATCGGCCTACTCGTCAGCTTCTTTTTGATGGGGAGCGGCCGTAGGGAGGTAGGCAGGGAGGTGGGGGAATGGGGGACTGGGCGTCTTTTTCTTTTCCCGTCCTCTTCGTTCTTTCTTCATTCAGTGCATCCTTTCTTTCTCGTCTTTCTTTCTCTCTTTGTTCCTCCTGCTCGGGCTCTCTTATCTTTCGGCCCTCGTTCTCCCACGGCAAACTGTGCTGCACTCAGCTCTGGTCTGTTCTTGTTTCGATGACCACCTCTCACGGAGAGGGGGAGAGAGAGAGAGAGGGAGAGAGCAAGAAGCAGGCTCGTTCTCTCTCTTTCCTTTTCGTTCCCGAGTCGCGTGGCGGGCTTGACGCTATAGTTATTTTTCTTTTTGTTCTTTCTCGCTCTTCGTGCTTGCGTCGGCGGGCGTCGTGTTTACTTTATCGATGCTTTTCAGGGCTCGCGCCGGACGGACGCTTTGATCTCTCTTTCCTCTGACTTCGCTCCTTCTTTAGTTTTAGTTTCGCCGAGAAGTGAAATATAGAAATTTCTAAACGATATAAAGGAGGACGAACGGGAGATGAACCGCGGCGCCATATAGGACACGTGTTAACAACGCACGGACAGACACGAATGAGCGCAAGAACTAGATGTCGAACTACAGCAAAGCGTAAAGGTTCCCGCAGAATTTGGCGAAGGCGAGAAAGCGGGGTCGGCACCTGCGCGCGTAGTTCGAACGTGCCACGGTGCAAAAAATTGATATCGACAATAAAGTAAAAAAAACGAGTTAGGAGGGGCTCGGGGGCAATTGAATAAAAAGTAAGATGGGAAAAAATAAAATAGAACAAGAAGTCCGTGAAACTGGGGATAAAACCTAACTGTGAAAAAGTGGAGTCAAACCAGCGGAAGGCGCCGATTTATTGGGTTAAATTGGGCTTACACTTGCCGATTGTCTCTTTCTTCTTTCTTATATTCGAACAATATACATCCCACTCATACGAACGTCGTGCGTTCAACGCATTTGTATGTGTGTGTGTTTCTGTGCGTGTAGGCGTGTGCGTGAGTGCGCGCGTGCGTGTGTGTGTGGGTTGTTTGTGTTTGTCGCTTATGTTTATTATTTTCAAACAGTTCTCGCTGAGTCGCTCGCTCCTTTGTGTTGGAAGCGTGGAAGCTGACAAAATATGTCAGCATTGCTCGAACGGAAGCAATTACTTATGACTGATGAGCTCGGTCTTTGTGAAAAGGGCTAATTATTGGCGCACCTTTGTCATTGTCACCTTCTTGGCGATTTGCCGAATGCGCAGTAGACATGTCTCACAAGGCACACCTTATTTGTTGCTTGGGCCTTTGACATTTCGTTGAAGAGTTGTCTGCGCAGTCTTGAATACTATTGAAAGATGTACAAAGTTCTACTAAGCGAGTGTGTTCACACGACAAGCCTTTTTCAGCTGACCTAACTATACTCCTTAGTGAATGTTGCATGCCCTTTATTACCTGTTGCTTTAGGTGCAGTCATGTTATTCTTTTTTTTTTACAACTTACAGTTTCGGCACCGCGTCCAAACGCGCAATAATGATAAGTGGCAAGGACGCATTGAGCTTGAGCTCTGCGCATGCGTATTACCGCGGGCACTACTCCTCTAATGTCATATCTCTTGGATGTGAGCCACTTTTGTTAGCTTCTTGAAAAACTATGAACACAGGATATTTTTCCTAAAATTTCCCCCCCTCCCCCCTGGTTTAGTCTCCAGCGTTATTATGCCGTTACATCATGTTCTATAATATCCAACGTTACTATAGTTACGTTTCTCCTCACGTCCTCGGCGGTATGTCCCTGTCATCTTCAGAACTAGCACAGCGAGAATGTTATTTTTCCTTTCATCCTCGTTCGCTCCCTTCTCCCTGCATGGCCCGCGGTTCTTGAAAGCCCGGGAAACGTGCGGCCCGCGCAGCTGTCGATCGATATGTAGCACCAAAAACAAATAGCAAGCCGTGTTTAGCCCAAGTCGAAGCCGATGCTCTCATTTCCCCGAGAAACGTTAATTCACCGCATGCGAGGGCGCCGTGGCTTCCTAATATGGCGCCTACCAGGGCTGTCGACGACTTTTCCTGTGTCATTTAACGCATCGGATAACGATATAACCGTCATAGTGATACCTATAGACAGAGGAAAAGAAAGAGAGAGAAGAAAACGTCGTCAGATCATTTTTTTCGTTTGAAATAACTCTGAATGCATTTCTTCTTAGTACATGATCTCGATCTGCGTTTCCTTGTGTGTATTACTCCGTATTTCTTCCCGTTCTGTAGTTATATATCATGCACAGATATATCTGCAGCTGATCATTATAGGCGTTTTATCTTGATATTTTGATGCGAAACAATCAAGTGGCTCATTGAGCGAAAAAAAAGCCGGCGTCTGTATAGGAAACGGTACATAAATTCCCGTTGGCTGCGACGGCCCGTCCCGTGGGGGCCTCGACCGGAGCAGAGCGAGCGAAAAGGAACATCTGAAAAGGAAACCGCAGTCGAGGACGGCAGAACGATAGGCGGTAGGATGAAATTGATGGAATTAGGAAATCAGGAAAAGTTGCAGTTGGCTGACTTAAGGGGGGGGGGGAGTAATTTATTATCACTGGGAGATGCCTTCGTTCCTGCAGTGTGCACAACACGGGTCGGCGATCGTGCCGTTGATTGTGAAACTGTAATTTTTCGGGTAAAACGTACGTAAACATGGAAAGCTTTCGCGAGAACTACACCTTGGATCTCAGCGCTAGACGTTCGAAAGAGCGCTAAGCATTGGCCTTCGCCGTAGCACGCACCGGTCAACAAGTACAGAGAGAGAGAGAGAGAAACATGTCACAGGAATGTCACCAACGACACTCGTGGCACGAGAGGAAAACGTCTATCTAAGCGCGAATGAAGACGTTGGCCGTGATGCGACCGGGTTTGGCTACATCTTATCCATCGTGTGGCACACTGCAGCACAGGGAAGGCTTCGTCGCCCGTGCACTACGTGGTACCGAAAGAAGGAGAAAGGCAGAGATAAACAAGCAGCAAAATAAACTGGAGTTTAGAGCTCGGCGTCGTGTCGGCCCTGCTGGCGTAAGGCGTCGCGCAGGAACGAGCCTACTTCGTGGGATGGACGACGAACCCCGGCCGCCCCTCCAGCAGCAGCCAAAAGCTGGCCCGGAATGCGAGGAATGCGGGCTCTGTCGTCTAGCCTTTTACGAGCTTTCTTAACGGGCGAGGAAGCTGGGGAACCTTTTGTTTTTCCTTTTACCCTCATCTCCTCCCCACTTCCGTTATACATCTGCTGGCTGTATATAGGGTAAAGCTTTGAGCTCGCGCTTGCATTGTTTCTCATTTCCGAAAAAAGAAAATTACTCGGCTTTTTTTTTTTCCAACATTTTTCACCACAGCTTCGTTTACAGTGTTTCGTTTTATTATATGTCCCTTATTTGTACGTTCTAGATTCTAGCAAACCTTCTCATGACAGGCCACCTATTCTCTCTCTCTCCCCCCTCCCCTGCCCAACTGCAGCTTTCACTGGAGTTTCCAAGTTTCGCACGCGTAGAAAACGAAGCAAGAACAAGTAGATAGATAGTGACACACAGAAAGAAAGAGAAAGAGAGAAAAGGACAAGCAAGACAAAGGCACCAAAGAGTTCCCCCCTCCCCCACCGCTCCTTTCGCAGTACAGTCTAGAGCGCGCGCGCCCTACGCGCCTCCTTACCCCAGCGCCGGACTCCCTCCACCCCTGTCCCCCATTTTCATTTCCCTCGACATGTCGCGGCAGGGAGATTTCTTCTATATTTCACAACCTTCCGCCGCGGACGCCCGAACGCTACGCGCTCGCTCTTTGTCTCAACATTTTCTTTCTCCTCTTCGCCGATCCCCTCATTCCTCGCATCCTTCGTTTTTTGGCGATGAATGCGTTTTTCGGGCAGAATTTCCCATGCCTGTGGCGCCCTCCTGCGGGGTTTCTAGGAACTCAAGCCTCCCCCCCTTTCTTTTTTACAAGAGTAAGAAATACAAAACGGAGAATCGGCAAAAGATCAGAAGCAAACCACAAAAGAATAAAAAGGCCGTAAGCGGCCCAGCTTTGAGAAAACAGTAAAAAAAAGAAAATGTTTCTAGAGGGAGGTTTCTGAAGGATAAGGAAGAGGGGAGGCGGCGGGATGCTGGCGGAATGGGGAGGGGGCAGGAACGCGGGGAAGCCGCATCGACGCGCGGAGAATTTGTGCCCCCTCGTCTCCCCACACGTCCCCCTCATCCACGCCGCATCTTCCTTACGTAGCTACAGCCTTCCCCACTGCACGCTCTCCTCCTCGGCTCCTGCCACCCCTCCCCTAGCTCCCTATGTGCTTCGCCCCTTTCCCTTCTTTCTTCCTTTTTCTCTTGCGCGAGTCTTCGCTTTACTCCCTTTTGTGCGTATTTCACGAGCGGCGCCCCCGCTTTGTCGCGTCCTTCTTTCTCTCTCGGTTTATCTCTCGGACGTCTCCTCCGTACAATTTTTCTTTTCCATTGCCAGCCTTCCCGCCCGCACCGCGTCGCTGCTTTCGGGAGTGCACACGACGGCGCCTTTTATTTTGCCGTTTCCGCAGCACAGCCGGGCGCGGCGGCCGCCTCTCCTTTTTCCCCGTTTTCCTCCGTTTTTTTTTGTCTGTGTGTGTGTGCGCGCGCGCTTTGTGCATTGCCACTGGCGCTGCGTGTTTTTGTTGCCCAGAGCCGTTCTCCCTCCCCTTGCGTGCCGCTTGCCCTCCCCTTCGATGGCCTGGGCACGCTTGACTGGACTCCGGGGCTCCGGCCCACCGCCCTTGCTCCGCATCGCCGCGTGCTCGCCGGCGACTAGACTTCTCTTTTCTTTTTCTGTCTTTCTTTTGTTTGTTTCCTCGCGTGCTTGCGACCGAAAGGAGCGAAGTCCCCAGCGTGAGCGCGGGGCGAGGCGTTGCGGTGCGCTTGCCTCCAAGGCGGGACAGCAGTGTTTTCGAGCGAAGTTCGACTGCAAAACGGAATATGCAAGAACGTCGGCCCCTTTCTGCACGTGATGACGCCGGATCTAGGCAGGATATCTAGTTGAAGCGATAAGAATACTGAACCGTTCGTTTGTCTCTCTCTTACTTAAATGGGACTGGAGGGGTACGGGCAGTAACTTAACCGAACGACTACGTTCTCCAAGTTAGGTTTTGTTTGGTGCACTTCCATGAATTCACGTGTGTTTGTGCAATTAGTAAGCTAGATGCGTATGTGTTTGTGTGTTACCTTAAAAGAATAAACGTCTGTCTTACGGCCCAGCTTCTTTGGTTAGTGCTGGTTGGAGTACGGGTATACGTTACAGTGCTCAGTTAGCTTGCCAATGAGTTTTATGCAATGCTTGCTGTGCCATTACACAGAGTTTCCTTTACCGCGTGAACACTTTCTTTTAGTTCCCGTGGCTGTACACGTTATCTCCACGTGGCAAGAGCTGGCTGTGCGACTGCGACGTCTGTTATCGTTGGCCATCCTTATCAGATAGCCTAGGCAACGTGCGAACGAATCCATAGACAGTCAGGCGCGTTTTGAAGGTTATCGCGCAAGCGTCGACCAAGAAGAACAACGCCACGGCCCAGAATCCTCTTTCGAGGAGAGGGAGGTATCAGGCCAGCTTCTCTCACTGTTTTTGTTGTTATTTAAGCTGCTGTCACTCCTGTCCGAAGAAGGCGCTTTTATTATTATTATTATTATTATTATTAATATTGTTGTTGTTGTTGTTGTTGTCGTCGTCGTCGTTTTTTTCTTCAGGGAACCGGCAATGATGGTATTGCGCGCAACGCAACGCAACGAAAAGGCATTTGGCGTATGTAATGTCATTGCTGGCCAGGCAGAAAGGTGGGTCACCCCAAACAGTCGTCGCGGGGGTGATTGTTGTAGCATGGAACAGCCAACGAGGGAGAGAAGAATTTGAAATGTAGATTTTTCTCCGTTCCGATACGGGCCGCCCTAGGCACCCGGTACGCTTATAGGCCAGTCGACGCTCGTCGCGATAACCTTCAAATCGCGCTATAGACTGCACTACCCATCATTCCCATGGTGGCTGAACGATCGCTGTGCCAGAGTTACCTCTAGTAATACTAGGAAACTCTGCAGTGGCCCAATATACTCAAACGAAGGGATCGACTTCCCGTTTCACTGCAGCGCACTGACAACGGCGCTACACGGCTTCTGTAAACGGCCTTCACAGCTGCCGTTGTGAAACGGACGTCGCTGAGGTACGTAGCCACCTGTTTCTATGCGCATATGCCCACACGCAGGGCAACGCGCGCTCGTCGCTTCACATTCGTATACATCCGCGTACACATCGCCGCTGCTCGGCTTTCACTTAACATGAACGTGACCTCCACAAAAAAAAAAAAAAGCGCCCTGCTCTATACGTGAGCCGTCCGCAACACAACTTCGCCGACGCTCGCGCGAATACACACGCTCGAGACTGACTCTGACGTGAAGTACATGTTAAGTAAATTATACGTGCTTTCGCGCGGACAACCTGCACTTGTTTCCTCATACTCGGGACAGGGGCAGATCCTGTCACGTTTACCTGCTCCTCCATCTTTCTTGGCGTACGTGAATACTTTTTTCCCCCACAAACCATGAGGAACACACATGCTTAAGGCTCGGTAACAAGGCCACCCGAAGCAGTAATAGGTGGCTTTTTTTTTCTCTCGTTTTTTAAATCTTACTTATCCTTGAATCAACCCTGGTCATAACAGCCGACGTCAGCCCGGTGTGCGCTGAAAGTTTTGAAAGGAACTTCATGACTTCGTGAAACGATGAATGTAGGAAGCTGAGAAACCACTAAGAATGCCGGGAATGCTCAGCCACAAGGAAAATTGTGCGCATGATATGCACAGCAGAAAACGGCCGTAAGGAACCAGCAGACGACAAGCCGTAGAAAACAATAGGAAAATTGCCTTCATCTTGCCTTTTGCAATTCATACAGGTACGTACAAGAGCCCATTTCAATATTTCAATGTTGGACCAATTGGTATGGTCAATAAAAAGAAAGGAAAACAGCACACAGGAACAGTGAACCATCTTTCTTTTTTTTTTTCCTTTTCTCTGTTTTCAAGAGCTGCAAGGTAACTGCGCTTACGAAATACGTCTGCAGTGGGACCGAGTTATACTCGAACAGGCAGTGCGACAAAAATAGTCCGATAATATCAGTTTGTTCGAAATAGCCAAACGCCCTTATAACAAATTTAAACAAACTTATGGGATGCATTCATTACGTGCAGATTTCAACCTGTAGTGAAGGAAAGAAGACAGGGAAGAGTGCACTTTTTGGAAGGGAAATTGCAATGTACGTCGGAGTGCCTAAAGCTGTTTCTGAGCGTCAGTAAATATGCCGATTCGATAGGAGCGCGCTTCGATATCATTCTGGCGCGCTTTCTAGCAGTCTAACACTATTGCTTGAAAAAAAAAGAAAATAAGGAAGAAGGAAAGAATACCAAGAACATTTAAAAGAAAATGCCCAGCAAGTGGCTTTACTGCAACGTCAGCGGACGCCCGAGTTCGATGCATACAACGGGCACTTCGTTATGAGCGAGTTATTTTACTCGAGTCTCGGTCAGTATAGTTTCGCGTATTCGATATAGCGAATAGTTCGCTTCAACAGGGTTCACTATATTCGGTTTCGGCTCCAGTAGCAATAAGGGAGGTTCTACATTATCGGAATATTTAGGCGAAAGACGTTGGACTTCTGCGTCCAGCCGGTCAAGTCACGAGTAACGCGCGCACCACACAGACGCGGATGCGAACGCACCTCTACGCAAGGATGCCATCCCCCCCCCCTTCCCCCCCGTAGATGCGGGTCTCTTCTTTGGTCTGTCAGCCCAGGCCTGACTAGCCATTCCCCACGTGTACTCGCTGCTGCCGCCGTTCATCGTCAGAGGAACTAGAGGGGGGGGAGGGGGGCGTTCCCATGCGGCACCAGCAAGACGGATCGTATAGTTTCTCCCCAAGGTTGCCCAGTCGCGGCGGGGCTCCGCTGGCATACCGTTGGCCGCTCGCCAGGCTCGCCGGGGGCTTGCGAAACGGAGGGGCTCATTTCTCTGCGAGCCAGCCACGGACAGTCGGGCAAAAGGGCCGCGCGGAAGAGAAGGAGGCGGCGATCCGACAGGCGTCTGTCTGTATACGGCTGCGCTTCGTGTACGGCTGTGGCTTCGTCGCCGGCGGCGCCCGTGCAAGGCGCCTGGCTGCGACAGGCTTGCGCGTCGGACACCGTTGTCGGAGAGAGTCGCCACTCTGCACTGAACTCCGTTTCGTATGCTCCCACTCGCGGATCGCTCTCTGTGGCAATGAAGTAAAAGCTGCAAGAGACCAAAGCGCGCGCTAGCATACGAGCGGGTTTCTGGAAATAGTCCCACATTCTCAGCAGCGTTCGCTTAAGCTGGGGAAGCGAAGACGTAGGCATCTTGTTTACAGCAGCGAAATAAGACAACGTATGCAGCGCTAGGGGGGTGTGGGGAGGAGTTGGGGTTGGCTTATTTCTCCCGTGTTCTTTTTCGCGCTTGGGCAAATGCGAAACCGTCGAAGCTATACGCCGGTTCCACTATCCGCTCCAATAACCCGCAAGCACTGCCAAACGCTGCCGGACTACTTGGCGCAGTAACACATGTGCCCGATTGATCTGCCCCCAATTATTTTGTTTTTCTTCATTGCCACAGAAACTTGTCCTCGAGTATAGTATAGGCAACGCTGCTGGAGCTAAGCAAGTAGTGCGACAAGTCCACTCCTGAACTTACACTCCTGAAGTCAGTAATAAGTTAGCCCGTGGTCCCGGAAAGTGCCTTGGCTCTCTATTTAAAGCCACATCGCGACCCACCGAGATGTTCGCGCACTAGTTGCCCGTAAACACAGCCTTGGAGATCGGATGGCGCGAAGACCGTGCCGTGCAGAGATGACCACAGGAAAAACGGAAGCATGAAGTGATTAGACAAACTTGTATTCCGGACAAAGGCAAGTCGTTTTGTTGAAAGGTTGGCTCCAGAGTCGTTCCTTTTTAGACTTCTTGGTTAACTACCCGTGGCGTCATAAATGCTGACAGCTGTCGTTTCTCCGAGGACGATGCTGTAGAATCGTGTTTACACTGCACTAGAACCGCACTTAAGGGACAGCAAAGAGTTGGATTAAGATTAGTCGGCACTGCAGCCACAGTGGCTCACTGGATGTGGCGTTCTTCTGCTGAGCTCGAGGTATCGGGTTCGATTCCCGATCACGGTAGTCGCATTTTGATGGGCGCCGATGCAGAAAGAAAAAACTCTCGCGTATACTTGGAGATTTAAGCACACGTTCAAACACGCCGGGAGGGTAGAAATTAATGCGGCAGTCATTATTAGCCCGCGCGCTTTTTTGGGACGTTAGAATTTAAAACAAAGTAGAATGATCTTTTAACTGTGAAATAGAAATGTTTCCACGTTTCGCACGAATCCTTACTTTAAATGGGCAGTAATGTCCGTGTGTAAGGTTGAGCCGTTTTTCCCACGATGCATTTATAACAGCTCGCCCAAATGTCAGCTCCCATGGGCTAGCGATGTGTCCGATGTTCGCGCGGCTTTGCGAATGCATTCTACGCTTACTACAACGGACCCGCGTACAACAGACTTTCGGACATAACGCACCATATTTCAGCCTTAGTATGTTATACCTATTTTATTAATGCAACAAAGTTCGCTTTTAACGGACCGCGCTACGACTTACTATCGGCTACAGCGGAGGAAATTAGCGGCAATTTTTGTCAAAATCGGGCGTATAGAACGGACTTTTGCCGTGTCGGCACGGGCTCGCAACTGACTTGCGAAGGTCAGCAGACGATCGCGGCTCAATGTCTTGCGCGCGAGGGAGGGAGGAAAGCGGGGCGGAAGCGCGCCGTCTTTGGCGCGCGAGACACAGGGTGGAGGCGAGGGAAATAGGGTGGGCGGGGGTTCTACTCCGGTGTCTGCTGTTATAACGGTGCGGCCGCGCAGGTGCCGTATCTTGAGAGCGATCAGCGATGTGGACAAAGTGCGCGCCCGCGTGGGTTCCGTATCTTGAAAGCAATCTGCGACGTGGACAAAGTACACGCAGTGCCGGCAGCTTCGTGTGTGCTGTGCTTTCGACGTTTAGTTCGCATTGAAGCGAGAGAGAGCACGAAGGTCAGTTCGCTCGCTGCTGCTGCCTCGCTTATCTTGTTTAATTTGCTATCGCAACGACGCTTCGCCTTTCGGGCGAAGCTGCGACTTTTTGGGTATTTTTTTTTTACTTTGGACGTTCGTCACTCACTCTTTGTAAAAAAAAGTTGTTAGACATCGCGCTGAAAGTTTCGGAAGTGAGGCGTTTCGGATATTACGGACTTCAGATAAAACGGGCATTTTTTGTCGAATTAGTGGGGTCCGTTGTAACGAGAGTCGAGTGTATTTACTATAGAACGGTTTTATCGATGTGACAGTCTTGGCACGTTGATATTCCATAAGCACATGTGTGCGCGTGTGTTTGTGTGTTTCGTCCGTGCTTTCCACCCATTTCATGTTTACATACACAGGTCCAAAATGACTTTCGGTTAAGCCCTTTAGAGATGCACAAGTTGCAATAGCCTACAGATAGATAGAACTCGCGAACTGCTACCAGTTTTGTTGTTTAGTTAGAGCGTCTGAAAATAAAATTTTACTGCTAACCACAATAAGAAAGCTATATACATGAACTCGACGCATTGGGCACGTTCGTTATATTTGAACACATCGAGAACATGCTCCTGTAGTAAACTATGGCACAAAAGACTTATTTTTTCTCAGCTAATCTGGTTTTCAAATATGCATGACTGGAAGCTTTCTGGGGTTATGAACACACGGCTGCCACATAGTGGTTAAAAAAGTCCATACTGTAGTCGATACAACCTGAGACATCGGGAATGTTGCTGCACATATTCATGTTCCGCTATCTCTGTTCGGTGCTAACTCGCATAGGGCCCTCTGCTTCGGGCTGTCGTGATGTGAGAAGAACTGGTATAAAGAAAGGTGACGTTAAATAAATATTTATTTTACTGCTTCAAACACTGCAAATATTGCACATTTCTTGCAAATATATGTCATCAATATTTTAAAGCAAAATTGAGCAACTACTGTGGTTGCAGAAATTGGTATGTAGTATACTGCGATGGCTGGATGGTGAGATTTAGAAAATACGGAAGTAACTGACCAGAATGTACGAGAGAGTAGATGTATGTACGTACCGTGTATCTATAGCTTCGTATTTCGTATATGTTATCGTAATGGTGAAATTATGCTGTCATTGCGACTGAAAGCGTTCCGTATCGTCTTTTGTTGAAATAAACTTTTTTTCTAAACAACGTGCCAAGCGCGATAGTGTTTTTTGACTAAGATCTATCGTTACAATGTCAGCTTGTCGCCATGACTAGTGTTTGAAACGAGCAGGAAATAGTCACTAGCATGTACGTGTAACCTGTTTCTGTTAAGAAGAGGAGTAGTCGAACGAGGAATTCTCTCCTTCGAACTTACGGCTTGTTTGCTGCCGTTAAAGTGTTTTTGTATAAATAAACTTCCGTTTTACAGTGCATTTATCCTTGAAGCTGCTACGAGTACTCGTCGGGTGAAACCCGCGCCAGAAATTAGAAACGCAGTGTGAAGACCAGTTTCCTCGCTGGTGCTCAACGAGCTCCATCTTAGTGCGGAATGGATAGACTAGCAATGATTCTGCTACCACACTAGCCTAACGTCTCCAGCACCGCACACTCTTTGTGTTTTCTCTCTTTTCCGTTTGCGATTACAAGCTTATTAGCCAATGCAACGCCTTTTTACTCATGTTGTATTATGTTCCAGGAGTACGGTTAGCTTATGTAACTGCTTGTGCTTTATTATTGCACAACGAGGAACGAGCTTATCTGTACACGTACCAGAGGGAGAGAGAGAAAGCTCCTTATTGGAAAGGAGAGAATTCCGTCGGCGTGTGCAAGGCAGGAAGGTCGATATAGCGTGACACAATGCAGACTATGCCACTACAGTGCCGTCTGTTTCGGCGCGCCGTCGTGCGCCTGGAAAGCAGACGACACAAAAGTGACTCACACCGCTGCACGTGACCCTGACGACCGAAACTGGTTGTTCCCTCCGACGATATGGAAGCCAGCTTACCGGCAGCTCAACGTCCGCCACCTGAGGACGCGCCTTCAGAGTAGTTTCAGCAGCATAATTCTGTTGCATCACGAAAGAACGAAGTCGTAGGTGAGATACACAGGAAGAGCGCTGTGCATCTGGTCCTCTTCGTCGCTTCGCGCTGCAACAAAATTATGTTACCGTACCAACTCGACTATCGATCCTATGTATGCAGGGTGTCCCAGATAACTTTAGCCAGAGTTTAAAAATGTGTATGCGAACGCCACGTAGCTGGACAGAACCAAGGTAATGTTGTTTGCCGTCGCTTGGAGATACTCAAATTATATTGTTCTCTCCCGCCTAATTAGATAATTAGCCTCAATTAGTGAATGAACTTCTCAAATATTACAATTAGATGAAAAGTGTCAATGAGAAAATTGTAGAGCGACATGAAAAACTCCCGACACGGCTTTCTGTTGCTCAATACGTGCTACATAAAAGTGTTTTTCCGAACGTAAAAGGAGCCCGCAAATGTACACAATATTGCCGCGCGATTGGCTGCCCCAGCAATGACGTCGTTGCACTCCGTCTCAACCGAGCGCGCGCGCAGCAGTTTCTCTCCGGCTCCGAAATGGGAAGGCCACTCGTCATACGTACTCCTGAGGCGGACGTAGTAGTTCTGCGGAAACCCGCAAGGTGGAGAGAAGTAATGAATAAAGGGAAAATCAGACATCCACCCGTTCGTAGCAATTGCTACAATGGAAACCCATAAGGGTTCCTCGAAAGAAAAGGCTCATAGTTGAAGAAAAATTCGCCCTGGTGTTTCCATTGTAGCAATTGCTACGAACGGGTGGATGTCTGATTTTCCCTTTATTCACTCCTGAGGAGCAGGCAGCTTTCGATCAGCAACGCGGCGAGCAGAACCGAGAACGAGCTCACCTCGCCGTGCCGATCCTGCATCCCGGGCACAAGTACAGGCTCGTGCAGCCGAGAGCAAGCAGCAACTGGATACCAAGGATCCGACAGCCTACCAAGCCGTCGTTTAATGAACCGTCGGGATTAATCCAGTGATAAGCACCCGAGCCGCAAGTTTCAGCTTCGTTGGTTAACCATCTGTACGGAGTGCTCGGGCCGTGATTTTTTTTTTTTTTAGTAGGGCTCGTGCTGCAAATCTCAACGTTTTGTGCCTGCAGGAAACAAATTTCTTTTCTCTTACTCAAGTTCTTGCTCTCAAAAATCGTTTTAATCTTGATCGTAATTTTTGTTTCCCGACTGCTCACGTTACAGGCGTAGGCATTACTGTAGGTACTTAATCGGGCCATCTTGCCAGACCACTATGTTCTTTTACGATGGTGCAGCAAGGCCATTGGCTTTAGGCTGCTTGCATTCTTCTTTTAGGTAGCGTTTCCTGCGTATGTGGACCATCGCAAGCCGCACAGTTTAAGTATCTTTATCGAGACCCGCATGTGAATTTTCTTTACGGTCGTGCCGTAATCCTGGTCGGGAACAATTTAATTGCGGATAAGATGCGCGCATACTGAAGGTCCGGGCTGGGGTCGGCGTGATTGGAACTCTCGTGACCCGTGTGGCCGTTCCCGGCACTTTTCATTGCTAGAACGCTCGCAATTCGGTGCGCAGAAACCACTTTGTTTGGACATGTGGATGCCGTGACTGAAGTGGCTACAATTATGTTGCCCCCCCCCCCGCCATTTTTTTATTATTTTAGCAACCATGTAAATGGAGGCGACAGCAAGCTTGTTCGTGTTCACTATTATTCACGGAATTTAGAGTACTGAGAATACACTGCCACTGTACGACTATACCTTACAGGCGATCGGCTAAGCGGAAAGCGGATCCGCTTTTTAAGCGCGACCAACTCCGTCCCGGCGCTGGCCTGTTACCTCAGAGGTGCTCCGTCAGCAGCGCAACTGCTCATCGGTTGCGATGCAAATAGTTGAGCGTGGGCCTGACATTTCTATACGAGGCCTCGCGTGCGCCGCTGGTTATCAATCATCGAGAATTCGTGACACAGGGGCGCACGGCTTCTTCAAAATTTGCTCGGCGCTTGCAGGGTGCTGGTGTTATCGGGCCTGCTCTGGAGTTTCGCGTTTAGTATGTCATGACAAAGAAGAAAAAAAAATTAAGACAATTGAAGGGATGGGTGGAATTTTTCACGTTGGCCTAGCTGGACACCTCTCCATTTTTTCCCGTCCACTTTGCTGCGCTAAACGTTCGGTCACGGTGAGAAGGATGCATTTAGAATTGCGGATGTGCGTTCGATGAGCCTTGCATAGCGCAGCTGAATATTTTCTTTTCTTATCTTCTTAAAGACCAAATGAAACATCTTCATTCGATTGAAGTGTTCATAAATGAGTAGTGTAGGGGCGAAATGCCAATGCCAATCCCTGACGTATCGCGAACGCGAAATAAGCCTGTATTGTGTTATATGTTCCACTGTAGCAATTTTGGCGAAGCCGCAGAGCTAGTAATTTACCGTATTTTCTCATTCACAGCCTTTAATTAGGGCCTCAGCAGACGATTCGTGCACTTGGTGGTTAGCATGCATGTATGGCTCAAATCCCAGGCCGTCTACAGCCTCCGAGATTCCCAGCGCTCCCCATCACGGAGGTCATGCGGGGGAAAATTATGCGCATGCTTCTTAACGTTCCGAGTATGCGTCGTCGGCTGCAGCGTGCGTGGTAACGATGGGATTTTTTTTTTAGTTTTGGAATCAAAAACGTACATTTAAGCGACGTTTTCCTGATGCATCCACAAATACTCCAGGCGCAAAGTGACTAAGCCTTCAGATCAGCCTTCTTGCACGAAGGCTGATCTGTACCTAGAATCTAAAACGTAGTGTTTTTTTTTTTTCTTTTTACGCGGTCCAAGCTTCCCTTGCAGTTGGTGTACTGCTGGCCTCGTCGTGTTCATTTCCGCTTGATTTGTTCCCCTTCCAGCGAATACCACACGCCATTACATGCCGGTAGCAGCATTTCGCGTCCCAACAGTTGAGGAATTGTCTTCCTACTTGTCCTTTAGCCAGATGTCGGTTAAATCCGCTCATTGTACAGGGTGACTACTAGTTAAATTTCCCGGAATGTTTAAAGATCGCCTAGTGCAGACAACATTATTCCAGTCTTTTGAGCTGGTTTATTCGGAGAGACGGACATTACTTGCCCGAGAAAATGAAACCCATACTCAACTAATTACCAAAATTTCTCTAATTATCTTCTTAACGAATTACTTTGTCGCACGTAGTGCAATTTACGAATAGTCGCCGCTCAGCTTGCAAGGCGTATCCACTTGGAATTAATCTCCAGAATGACACCAGTTTAGAGATATCGCCCCCGAACTCGCCCTGAAAATGCGCTGTTTCTCCACTTCTTTAACAAAATGCAACTTTTATGCGTTGTAGCACAAAAGTAACTGGAACGCCCGCGTGTTTCGTCCCACACTTTGGGAAATAATAGCTTGAAACTGGTGTCATCCTGGAAATTAATTTCAAGTCGATACATCTCGCTAACTCACTGGCTACTATTTGTAAATTACAAGATCTGCCGTAAAGTAAATAATCAGGAAGTTAATTAGTAAATTTTCGTTGATTATTTCAAAGTATGTTTGGATTCCTTGTGCTAGTAATGCCCGCCTCTTCGAATAATCCAGAGGCGACTTGCACGAACGTTTAATAACGAAAATAATAACGAATTTAAGAACACGTTTTTAAATGTTCCCTAGACAACGCTTAGTCCGCACTAGAGCGCGTTCCTAAATTCGTTATTATTTTCGTTATTGAATGTTCGAGCGGGAATTACGCTATCTGCCACAGATGATAAAACTTAAGAATGATCACCCCGTATGTTTTCAAGCCGCTGCGATGATTATGTTGACCTTGCGTGAGTGAGTGAGTGTGAGTGTATGAGTGAGCGAGTGAGTGAGTCAATAAGTGAGTGAGCTATTTATTTCTTTATTTATTTTAGTACTGTAAGGGCCCGTTAGGGCATTACATAGAGGGGGATGCAGAAAGTCAAGCGTAAGTGCAAGGTGTACAATGTAACTAATATAGGAAACATTAGATACAACAAAAATGATATAAGCGTAGAACAGAAACAAAGAAAAAAATACAGAAAAATACACGGATTTTATACCACATCTGGTAGCGTGAAAAACGCAAACGAACTACAAAACGCAATATAGGCGCTCAGTCCCCATCATAATACGAGTTCAACACTACAATCTAATGAAGCAGGTTAACAACCTACAAAAATACAAATGAAATCAAACGATTAAGAAAAAGGTTATACAGTACTAAGCACATGAAAACACTGCTAAATAAATATTCAAGCATATGTTGGTTATATGACAGTCGATGCACTCTAAGAATGCTAACACTGCTGCGTGCAATGATGATGACTCCGTAAGCGAGACAATGTTAAAAGGTAAGAAGTTCCATTCGGCAAAAGATAAAGCTAGCGGTGTTAGTCCTAGCAAATATAGTTATATATACTTGAAGGGCAAACCGGTCGGTTGGACAGAAACAGCGTGTTATGGCCAGATACTGAGCGTTTGGATCAACAAAGGAAACAGAATGGAACAACAATAATGACACTAAGGAGAGAAAAGCTGGCGCGCACGACTAGAAAAATAAAGAAGGAGAAGTTCTGGGAGCAATTCTTGCAGTTGTCATTCTCTCTCAGAAGATCCATATGTGCTTCACGGCCTGACAAGGAGAGTTTTTCGGCCACACGTTTACAGTAACACTCTTGGAAAGTGGTCGGCTGTTGGTGTACGTGCCAACGACGCTGACGCTGCGTCTGACTGTCTCTCTCGCGAATGTATAGAGGGACAACTCACGTAATCAAGCTTCAGATCTCCAGCGGTTTCCGGGCAGTTCACAATACCCTGCACTGAGATCCGAAAGAGTTGCGTCTTCGTCTGGCACAATGAGTCTAGATCAGAACCCGGGCGCAAGGCCCCAATTTCGTTCACGCTGTAGCAGCATAGAGCCGAGTTGCAAATCTTCTGAAATCTATGTGGCCGTCAAGTACACGTGCGCCGATAATTCGGATCAGAATTCTAACTATTCTGTGGAGAGTGTGGAAAAGAGTAAAGCTTTCACTCGACGTCTCGTATCAGCGGTTTGCATAACAGGAACAGTGTACGCGTCCGCTGCGTCCGCATTTCTTGCACACGTTGCTTCAGGCGTGTTTCGCCTATCATGCAGCCGTGTTCACTGGCGCTGTTAGGAGGCAGCGTTTCGCCGCGAGGCTCGTCAGAGACCTCCTCGCCTGGCAAGGGCCTCTGGCCAAGCGTCACGCGATCCAGTGCATTCCTCAGGTGCAGGGAGGCGCGCCAAGTTTTCGAGGAAAGTAACCAAGAAGAGAAAATCCAAACGAGAAGAGACATGAGAGGGAGAGACTGAAGAAGAAAAAAAAAAGAAAGTTATTGCCCCGAAGGCGCTGAGCCTTTTGGGTTGCCGCCGCCTTCCTTATTTTACTTCTTCTCTTTTTCTTTTTTTTTTTCTCAGTGGGCCGTCAAGATCTGTCAGAAACAGAAATTAAACAGGCGCCGCCGCCACCGCGCCGCCAGCGCCTGTGCTTGCGAGGAGGAGCGAGAGATCTGCAGAACTATGCGGCCCGGGTCGCCATGGCAACGCGCGTCGTTTTAGCCGGTCGACAAGGAGGAGGGGGTGGGAGTATGCCGCGCAGCTCTGAACGATAGATGAGGGATGACGGGAAAGTATAATTACAGAAAAAAAATAAAGTGTGGATACAACACGAGGACGGACGCTGGTTGGGCTCCGGCACCTGTTGGAGCCGGCCGACTCTCCAGCGCAGGAGAAACGCGTACGCTAGCTTAGACTCTAAGCGCGTGATCTTCCTGCGCCTCGAATAGATAGCAGCGGCTATTCAGCTTCAGTTTATTTCGGTTTCACCTTCCCTTGTTTGTTACGAATATTCGTTTTATACTCATTTTGAAAACAGACATGTACAAGACAAAGGATAGAATAAACTTTATTCCAACTTGTAAGGTAAATATATCCGCCTCCATCTCACCCTGTGAAAGTGGATGTACAGAGAAGCTGGTGCGGGCGTTAGACGACGTTGCACAAGCACCACCACCACAATCGACATACGTCACACGCGCACGCAGGTGTGCAGTAGTGCAGCGTACATCCTCATTCTTCTGGGCCGTCCGTCAAGCGCAATTGCCTTATTGAACTAAGTTAATGTTTAAAAGTTAACTGCGCGAGAAAATGCGTAAAGTGCGAGTTACATACAACCTATAGACGCGACAGCATCGGGCTGTAATTCGAATATTCGAGAAAACACAATCGTGTTGCGCGAAACCTCAAACACGAACCCTTTTCCCAGCTGCCGTTTTATTTGGTGAGCACGCCGCGATAAATCCCGACCCAACTAGAGGCTGCCAGCTTCGCTGTAAAACAGAGAGAGAGAGAGAAAAAAAAACGGGGACAAAAGGTGCTTGTCCGCATCTGAATAGATCCCTGTCCTCAATATTTGGTACACGCTAGCAACAACGGTAACAATACCATCGTGTCACAAGATTAAGAAATTCAATTGAAAAGAAGTTTTGATCCGCTCTAGCACAATCAGCTTACATATCTCGACAAGAAATATCTCGAAACGAAATCGTGACGACGGTCCATCGAGCTTGCGTTGAGCGACAGCCGAAACCACGTATATGCTGTAGCTGCGTTATATACGGCTCCGTCCAATGAGGAGAAAGTTGGCAAAAGTTCACATTCGGCCTTTAGTTGAGGGGGACACGCACATTCGGAACGACTACCTTTCATTGAGAACTACTCTGGCTGTTCGAATGACTTTGGATCAGTTATACTGAAACGACATCGGTAGTTCCAAATCTATACGTCCTTGCTTTTTCACTGCGAACAAGGCAGTCTAGCATTTGCTGCAGTAGGCTCTGCGTATCCGAGGAGCACAGTAAGCGTATGCGAGTACCTTAGCAAATATCTGTAAAGAATGTGCACTTCATGTTACTGCGGCTTGCAGTGACATCTGATGAAAAGATCTGAGGAAGCTGCAGCGTACGTCTGTCACCATCCGCGGGGCGAACGGGGGGAGGGGGTGGCAGTGACGGGGGACAATGGGGATATTGCCCTGCAGTTTCTGTAACAGCTCGCCTTATCGTGAATCTTACACCGCCTATACACGGGTCTATTTAATTGTTTGTACTTAAGAAAGGACTGCTTTGCATTGTAAGGAAACCAAAGAAAAAAATCCATAGCCATAGCCATATCCATAGCCATAGCCATTCCGCTATGTGAAGGTGGATGACCAGCGGAGCTGTATATAAATATAAAGAAAATAATATAAAAGAACAAAACAATATTGCAGAAGTATGCACTTTTTCATCTTTGTGTTAACGTTTATCTCGTGACCACAGTAATTATTGCTTTATGGCCGCTGCGATAAACGGCCATGAACTCTGTGACGACACTGGAGATGTTCTTAGCGAACGTCAGGTCTATGCACGACCGATGGTGCATCGTGGAGACGTTGGTCTTGGCGTAACATTGGAGACCGAACCTTCCAAAGAGAAACGCCGAGGACCACTTTCCATCGGGACGAGACACATCGACGTCAAGGTCACCCCGCTGACAATGACGATGGGATTGGGGTCCATCGGGAAGATCCACCCAAATGTGTCGTTCATAAATTCTTAAATGTCCCACTTTGACGTTCCGGGATGAACGTATACGGTGGCGACAACGATTCCGTACCCAATCTGAACGGTGACCGCACCAGCTTGAACCGCCAGAAACTGCCTTCGTCGGCAACTCAGTCCAGTCTTTCTATCCAGGGTGAGAGTGAAGGTACGCAACTCGATGGGCACCCAATCAGCCATGAATCTTGATCCCCCGTCTCCTAGCAGCATGAGCGAGGGGCTTTGCTTTGATCTGAGCCCGACAGCCCAGTACGTGGGCACATCAAATTTCACCCAAATGCCCACTGCATCGAGCGCGTCGCCTTCCCTGTACTCGATCTCTCGAAGTACACCGGCGGCACCATTCACGAGTTTGCTTCCTACCCGCCGCCGTCTTAGAGGATATACGGCATCCCGCTGCTGAGCTCGAAGTCGTGGGTTCGAACCCCATCGCGGCGGTCACATTTCGATGGGGGAGAAACGCAGAAGAAAGCCCTATTGCATTTTGGCTTCGGTGCACGTTAAAGAATTACAGGTGGTCAAACTGGATCCGCAGTCCCCCACTGCCGTGTGATTGGTAGTGGGGGAGTGGGGCTCTCTCAGAGCGCGATTCTGGCACGTAAAAAAAAAAAAAAAAAAACGGAATTTACTTTTTAAAGCGAAGCCTCGTTTGGTCCTTTTCCGGATTTCTGGCGCCCGTCGTCGTTTCCTCGCCGGATATATATTTGTGGATAGTGTTACGGTGAGGTGAAGAAAAGAACGACGGCTGCTCCGAAGACGCCGAAAAGTCGGAAGACGCTGAAAAGTTCGTCTCCGTCGACGTTCTGTATATCAATTCATAAATAAATCCTACAAATACTTTTATACGAGCATAACGTTCGGTGGTAACATTGCGTAATATAGACAAGTTGGGCCCCTGGGTACACGTCGGATGCCGTCATGCCGCGTAGACAAAAACGGCCACAAACAAATTGCTGCTTACTGCTGCCTATAGTAGACAACTATGGTCGATGGACGTGCAGTGCCGATAATGGGCCACACCCTTGGAACGGACCTGCCACTGTGACTAAAGGAGCGTGAAGCATTAAATGACAACTTCGGGACTGGGTACGCCCCACTGGGTACGTGTGCCCATTCTATAGGCCAGTCGCCCAGAACGCATGTGGCACAAGGTGCACGAACACTGAAACGTATTGAAGCGAAGCTTTGCTTGGTCTCCTTCCCTGGGTTTGGCATTCGTCGACGCTCTACAGTAAGTCACGTGGTCGTCGAGAACAGCTTCGCTATAGCATACGCGTGCATTGTCAGTCTCTAGGGTTTAGTATACTGGGTGCGTGGTCGCGGGACTGAAGCGCATTCTAATTGCCGACGAAACGAAAGCCAAGAAGAGGTGCTCCCACTGAACAGGGCGCGTAAACGTTATGCCGAGAAACACGAAGCTTACTGTTGTGCACACAAAAAAAAAAAGTCGTATTATGCAGATCCAACACACACGTTGGAATCTGAGCCAACTTCACATACACAACCCGTGCACTCATTCCGTGACGATCGAGCTTTGTTTACTGCGTACGAATGGCTCACAGGCCTGATTCCACAAGCATGTGCGACAACGTTAGCGCGAACATCGATAAAATTAACACAAACATAATACAAAGGTTCGCTTCACATAGATCTCAACATGTGCGTTGGATGTGTTTTTTCTTTTTTTTTCTCTCTAGACATAAATTCCGCAGTGCGCGATAAGTATGCTTTCACACGCCGCGTTGCAACGGGGCCCAACCCTCTGCTGCAGCTTCGCGTAGCACATACAAGGTTTCCCACGTAACTTACGCCAAAATTAAAAAAAAAGAAAAAAAATACTCGAATGTTCCGCATAGCTGGTGAGAACCAAGGCAACTTCGTTTGCCGTTGTTTGGAGCTAGTGAGGCTATATTTTCTGTATTTCGCCTAATTACGCAATTAGTAAAAATGGGCCCCACGGCACTTTTTAATGGGCTTTTGCGGCCTTGTTCCAGGCTTGAAAAGAAAGAAGACTTTTACGTATACCACCTATTGAGGAACAGAAAGCTGGATCGGGAATTTTTGGCAGGATGGCCTACAAGTTTTCTCATTGACACTTTCGCGCTGAATATCGTACTTAATGAAGTCGCTTAATTAATAACGAATTACGTAACCAGGCGAAATAAAAAAAAGCGTGTCTGACTTGCTCCAAGCGACTGCAAACAACTTTACCTTGGTTCTGACAAGCTCTGTGGCACTTGCATATGTTTACATTTCAGCACAAGTTACGTGGGACGCCCTGCATAGTTGTGCCAGTCGATAGCCAAAAATGGAAACATAACCCACAGCGAGTGCATATACAGGGACCAAAATAACGACGAATACAAGCGCTGACTTCCAACTGATCTGTAGTTTGAGTGGCATGCATATATATATATATATGCACAGAATGTGGCTGTATTCCGCTGTTTGAAAACAACAACAACAACAGTATCTTAGCTAGGCATCCTAATGAAAACACTAGACTTATCCTTGAAGCAGCAGCGGTTGCTGAAGGTGGCTCGGCTAATAAGCCGTCAATTGCATTAACAAATAAAGAACGTGCTTTCCTTAGGTCGCATATGCGGTCTCGTTCATCTTAAAGAGGCGGTCATGGTTCCTTTGAATTTTGAATGCATACTCAGGTCGGTTATGTGTTTCTTTTTTGGGGGGGGGAGGGGGGGGAGGGGTGTCTTGGTGTCTCGGTATGTTGCGTGTTACTGAAAATTAAAATCACTTGGAAGTCAGCGCTTGTCTTCGTCGTTCTTTTGGTGGTCCCTGCCTATTTACGCTCTGTAAGTGGTGTTTGCAACGGAATACCAACTAGCCCGTACCCAAACCCTGCACAAAAAAAAAAAAGAAAAAAAAAAGGAGAACTGCCGCGGGCCGGGACAGCTGAAACGGAAGGCGGCGCACTGTCACGGTGCAGCGACTTTCGAAACCCAGGCCACGGCACCTGCCCCGTATAGACGCGGTACTCTGCATACGCATACGCAGTCTGGAAGCGCTGGGCCGGATATATCGGATCAGTGGCCACGCTTGTGCCGGCCGTGACGGCTCAAGTGCATCCTGCCGCATGAAGCGATAGCGGCAGCAGCAGCAGCAGCAGTAGCCTCGGCGTGTACGCACGCGTACTCGCTTATCCTTTGGTACTGCATAAGCGGTCAGCTGCATCACCAGCTGCGAAGGCATGTACAGATAGCAACTTTGTTGCGAGCAAGAATTACAGTATCTTCCTTTCACCTGCCCTAAACTCCTAATAGGCTTATCGAGCCCCGCGGTGAAACAAAGTAAAACAGCGCGACCTCCCGGACGTGGACAAAAACACCAAATAACACAAGACAGACAACTGCTGTGAATCGCTACCGCGAGAGAAAGATAAGACGAAATCCGGCGTATATATGCTTCGGTACGCGGGTAACCACGGCAGGCAAACGGCCGCGGACATAAACATGTCCGAGCAAGGTGTAAGCCTGATAGGCTGGAAGGATTTGCTGCGGGAGCTATAGCGGCCCCGGAAACACTATATGTATACCGTGGCCGGCGTTGCATATATTCCAGGTGGCGCGCGTGCGGGCATTGATCTCGACAGGGTTGGCTTGATACGCAGTTGGCGCGGATGAGGATTCCTGCGGTGGTCACATGTGAACGACCGTGAAGCGATATATATATAAATGCTCATATACGGAATGAATATAACCCCAATTATCGAGAGAAATAATGCCGAGGCTTGGAATCATCGCTTCGTCGTTCTCGTGTGCGGAAGAGGCATCTTGCGATGCCGCGCAACATCGCTCGCACCTGAGAAATCCGTCTCCCGCATTTTACTATAGTTAATCACGATCAAACCTTCTTCGAAATTTTCAAATCTTTTTCTCGTAGTTCCGCGTGACCAGGTTTAATTCGTATAATTGCTGCACAATTCTAGCATCTTTCGAGAAGATTGCTCAGTCCCAAGTGGCAAGTCGTTCCGACGGGGCCTGCTAGCTACATACCGTTCTCACTTTCTAGTAAAGCGCCATTCCTTACGCAATGGCGAACGATCGCACCTGAACGAATCCGCCGTGCTGAGTGAACGGCTATACGGCGTTGCGCTGTCGCGCGAGTACCAGGTCGCGAGATCGACTCCCGGCTGCTCCCTTAATTGGCGCAAGAGGAAAAAAAAAAAGGAGAAAGAAAAAGATAAACACGCTCTCGTATACTGCTTTGGATGAGCGTCAAGAACTCCGGGCTCTCGAGATTATATCGGAACCCTCCGCTGTACGACGTCTCTCTTAGGCACTGCGCAACTTCGCTAACGTTAAACCCCACAATTCATACAGTTGATTTAATTACTTACACGCATCTCAACGGGACGCGTATGGTGAGCCCACAATGTCGGTGTGATTGCTAAAGAGGGAGGGAGGTCGCGCCGACCATGTATAGGAATCCGAGAAACGCCGAAACCTTTCATAAATGTTGCCGCATCTAGACCTACGAGCTCGCTTGTGCGAGCTTGTGGCCCGTCGCCCGGCCGAGTCGCAAGGACCACGCGGCTGGCGCAGCGCCCGCGACGGAATCGCCGCTTGTCTCCTCGCCCCAGCAGCGTGCGGGTAGCCCGTGCTGGTGCTCAGCCACCGTTGCCTGACCCGCTTTGGCGCGTCGGCAAAGCGCTGCTGCTGGGGCTAGTGCACAGTCACCGGCGCCGCCGCCACGCTCGGGCTGGCGCAAGGTGTTTCCTCGCCGCCTCGAGCCGGAGGAGAGCGAACCGTGACCTCGGCGAGAAAGTGCCAGGAGGCGGTCATGCCACGCTGAGCGCCGGTCGCCACCGTTGCCACCGCTTGCTGCTGCTGCTTGCTCCCGTGCCCGCTCTCTCTCTCTCTCCATTTAAATGCGTGCAGTGTTTGCGAATGCAGCAGAGCTGGCTTCTGTCAAGCGAGGACGGCATCTTGAATTTCCGGTCACATCTATCTATCTATCTATCTATCTATCTATCTATCTATCTATCTATCTATCTATCTATCTATCTATCTATCTATCTATCTATCTATCTATCTATCTATCTATCTATCTATCTATCTATCTATCTATCTATCTATCTATGTCTGTATGACAATCACTCCTTTAATCAATCGATATATCTTCTGCAGTCTGTCTATTACTATTGGCAAGCTTGCAAACGGCGCTGTTAAATCAGAGGACAGCTAGAACTTTCGGACACAAGCAATGGGGATCATTTACGCCGTGATGTTGCGCGCTAAATTGTACGTTTACACGCAATTGCGGGTGACGTTAAGCTGGGTCGTCTCTTTATATGTATCCCCCACCTCCCACCTTCCCCACGATACACGGTTGTAACTAGGAGAGCCGGCCTTCCGATTATGGCGTCACACTCCGAGACTTTAGTGTATAGACCTGCAGAAACTTCTTTTACTCGCAACGAAAGCAGCAGATTCGACCCTTAGCTGCACTCTTTTAGCGAGACAACAGAGCGATGTCGCTGCTAAAGCTGTTGCCTGTGCGCTCCACGCGCTCGTCGGCTGCTCCACGCCTCGGTGCAGCGAGGGGCCCGTACAATTCCACTGCGCGCGAGTCATGGTTGCCACGCAGGACAACTGTGTACGCTTATAACTCGGGAAAAGGTTAAAGCTCAAAGACACCCTTCACCGAGTTTTGATGAGCAGGGACACAGCCTCCGAGCGTTGTGCAAGGGTGTACGACCTCTCGCGCCGGCGTCTGTTAACAAAAATTAAAAAAAAAGAAAGAGGGGGGGGGGGGGACGTTCTTTGGCGGGTTTACGATTTTGTATGCAGAGAGCACGGTACATTTATGCTAGCTCAGGAAAGAAGGGTCGTTCACGTTGCCTCGCCCAACCAGCAAGTTTAGGGAACTCATGCTATCAGGCAGGTGAACGAGCTACAATATCCTTGTGCACACTATAAAAAAGAAAAAAAAAATAGAAAGTTACACCCTTTGGTGCTTATCTTGTATTATGGCCATTGTCGCACTCAATACATACGCTTCCTTTATTTAACAGTCTTCGTTTGCTGCTTTCCTATAAGGAATGCTACGCGACGCTGATACGCGCATGATGTTCGTGACATTAACATATCGGTGGCTTAGTGTTACACAACGGCAATGCACGTGTGATAGGTGATGATTGTTGTTAAGAGAACAATATAAGCTCCAAAGGGCGCACATTTTTTTTCCACGAGTGCAACGCGGTGGTGGCAACTTGTTTATGGTGCAGCAATTTAATTGCCTAGTCCTGCGTTTGATTCTATAGTGAGTTCGTTTACTCTCTGCTTGCAAATCGTGGTGATGAACTCCTTCGAAGGGGTAAGAGAACTTCTCCGAAAAATCGAAGTTAACTATATCGGGCAGGCAGTAACTACCTCCAAAGGAGAGCTGCGAGCACTCCATTTGTTATTAGGGCGTGCTGTGTGCCAGCGAAACGGAACCGGCGCGGGAGGAAGAAGAAGCAAGCTGATGGGGGGGCGAAGCCGTAGCCAGCATTGCCAGCAGCCCCGTTTTCACAAATCGCGACGCGACGGTGCCTGTCATTCCTCCCCCGACCCCTCGACCCCTCCCAACGCGCTACCGCGCCTTTGCCCCGCTGCACTGGAGGTTCCTGTTTTCGTTTCTCGGAAAGGTCTCGCCAAAACATCCCAGGCGGCAACGAGAAGTCGAAGGAAAACAAAAGTCTCCGGGCAGCACACACAGGCAAACACACAAAAAAGAGAGAGAAAAGAAAGGCGAGAGTTGGACGAGCTGGCCAGCCTGAGGAGTGGAAGTTGCGCTGATATTCCACTTCTTTTCTGTCTTCTTTTCTTGGAACGAGAAAACAAAAAGAGTCGTGCTGGAGGAGGAAGGGGGGCGTGCAGGCTCTTGCGCACAAGGCCACGACGGTCTGGGCGAGAAAGCAGGCTCGATGTGTGTGTGCCTACGCCGCGCAACAAGCCCCGGATTACATCGAAAGGCGCTCTGGAACAAAAAAAAATGGGGGGGGGGGGGAGTGCGGTGCACACGGTGGTTGAGGAGGAGCAGGAGGGAGAGTTGAGTCAGTGCAGCGGCGACTCGGCCGGCATCAACGAGCAACCAACAGATCAGCAGCAGTGCCAGGCCGAAAACTTCCCGGCAAAAAAAAAAAGCTAGTGCCTAGTTTCCGTTTGACGCGCGGGGAGAGCGGGCGAGACGCTGTTGCTGCGAAGGGCAGCGGGCGGCGGCATGTCAGAAGGAGCAGCGGAGAGAGAGAGACAGAGCATCGGGCGCAAGGGGCCGTTCCGAGTTCCCTCCCTAATGATAGGTCCGCTAACAACGCCTGCCTCGCGCGTTCCCGCCGGTCCAGGACTGGGCCCCTTCCCCCTCTGGCCAACAGCACCGTGGCAGCAGCCGTTGGCCTGGCCTGCAGCGCCCGCCAACAGATCCCGCTGCAACAGGGCCACTGGAGCCGTTGCGTGCTGCGTCTTTTGGCCCCCGACGTGGCCTCTTCGCCTTCCGAGGGTCTGGAGTTCTCGACTCGTGCCGCGCCTATGTGTTCTATACGTTCCGCTCGGGAACTCTCCTTCATGCAGCCATCGCGAAGCGCTCATTTGTTTGACCGCCACCGCCGCTTTGGCAGTGGCGAGAAGCGTTTTGCGACTCGTAACAGGAACGAGGGAGTGAGGAGTAAAATGCAGGGGGAAAGTGGTTTGGGGTGGGGAGGGGGGGGGGGTTGCAGTTTGCTCCGTCTACGTGTGCTCCCAGCGTGTGGGCTTTCCTGCTGGTTACCGGTTTCATTTCTTTATTTTTTTTTCTCTCTCTCTTTGTCGGCTGCCTTGGAACTGCCGGACATAACAGAGTGTGCTGCAGGTGTATAGGTCAGTGCGCATTCTAGAGCGATTTCTAGCGGTTGCGCGCGGGAAGCGGCCCGCTGGAACTGGGCGGTAGCAATATAACCGCGCGGCAATTTCGCGAAAGCAGTAGTGTAGACACAAGCTGAAAGTTGTGTTGCTGATAGTGCAGTAACGTGTGGCGCACTTGAATGTTAATCAAGAATGAACGAAGGAGGTGCTTTCTTGTTATGGGAGGCGTATCGGGAGCAGGTTTTCCAGCTTATAACTAAAGTTCGCGTCCGTAGCTGTGTTGTCTGTACAGCAGTGTCCTACCCATAGGTAAATTTTAAGACATGCTGAAACACATATTGTGTTGTTACTTATATTTAGATGTTACGTAGGTGTTCCGCGCATTGTATTCAAGGTTGCAGATTGGCCCACTATCTCTGAATTTCGGTCTCGAATTTCTTTTATAATGTAAGGTATGTGAATCCACCAAAAAGTACTTTCCTTCGAGATTTGAGCAGTAGATTGCAATTGACTGTTTCGAATAGGGGTGTGCGAATATTCGAAACGTTCGAATAACGAATCAAATAGTCACTATTCGAAAGTACGAATATTTTTCGAATAGGTACCGAATAAACGAAACTCGCTTAAACGGAAATACAGGATAAACGGAACCAGGGTACCAACTTAAGTTGGTCGCCCATAGTCGAATAAGAAACTTCGCTTACATGGAACGCCTCTTTTTCCTTTCTTTTTTTTCTAGGTCTGGTTAAATTGAACTGGAATCGAAACAATCCCGTACTCTAAGGGCTGTTGTCCCACACACAAAACAGGAAAAGCCCGGTATCCATGTAAAGTGGTGATCTTAAACGCTGCGTAGTTTTCAAGTTTCGTGTCTCATGATGGCGCCACTCAAAAGGCACGAGTGCACTAGCTATACAAAAAACGGACGTCATCGAAGACGTGAAACAAGGCAGTGCTTTTTGCATTTTGAAGTCCTTGTTGCCAGTGGTAATCAAAGACGAAGAGGACACACATGCTGCCCTGAATTTGCAGCTTTTGGAAGGACCGGAATGGAATGCGTGCACCTCAACACGAACAAATGGAGAAGGTACTGTTCCGTGCAGCGCCAGTTTTTCCTTTCAGTTGTCCCATTCCGAAAGAGAAGGCAGCAGAGCTTGCATCTAAGACGGGCATTAATGGTTTACACACTAGCGACGATATTCGATGCAGAGAATTGACGTCGTTCACAATTGACGTTTGTTCACAATAGCGAAATTCAAACATTTGAAGCTTTTCAAGTAAAACGACAGTTCTTGATTTTCGCTTCACTCGCTTAAACGAAACTTCGCATAAACGGAGCAGTTTCTTCTGTCTCTTTAGAGTTCCGTTTAAGCAAATTCCGTTGTATTTCAGTTCAGCAACCGGGGCGCCGTCAACCATAAAATTGGAGACAGATTGAGATACATTTTAATGTATCTCAATTTAAAACACGAAGAATTAAGTGTGGCGTAGTATATGCTGCGTCGTTCAAGGAGACAGACAGGTTGGGGTAAACATTTAGCAGTGGCACTCACCGAAGAGGCTTGAGCGTGCAAATAAACTGCATTTCTGCGACCAATGATATTATTTGGGCCTTTAATAAACAACGTTTCATAACGCGCAAGATAATGACAGAAACTAGCCAGCGTTATGAATATGCGATTAAGTGAAGATAATTTTATATGAATCGCGAAAAACGGCTCTTCCTTATACGAAAACTATTCAAGAATTATTCGATATTCGGTTCGCTTCCGTTTTTTTATTTGTTTTAAATTTGGTCTCGAAGTTTGCACTATTCGCATACCTCTAGTCCTGAATGTTGCAGTACGATGAAGAAGGAAATACGGGGAAAGGAAATGATTTATTCTGACCGCCTGGTCACATAAAGGAAAGTCCACTATTGCTTTTTTTATTTCGAGCTCATCGGATTCCAGGCGCCTTGAATAAGACACGAACCCGCATCCTTGTGTTCAGCAACAATTAACATATGCTACACAGTCGAGCCTCGTTATAACGGAGTTGCGTCCAACGGAATAATACCTTCGTTATATCCGATATTTCTTATAAGCATGCATTTGTTACATGCTGATTTTGGCAAGAAACATTTTAGATTGATTTTGTTCTATGCGATAATCCGTTATATTGAGGTTGGACTGTATAACCATAGAGCCCCTGCGGTCGATCCAACGGCGAAATACTGATGGTGCCCGCCCATGACGCCATTTTTTCTCTGTGCATATAACATTCTTTGTTATCACGCTTTTGTTGTTCAGTGTTGTTTCTTGTTTCGGAGAAATTACACGTTGTTCTGAGATTAGAGTTTGACGCACGCCATCCCTTAAATGGCATACGTTGCGTCTGAGATTTGCACGTGCATTCGGCGTGGAGTTGCAGATCTCAGAGGCAACAAGACAGAAATGTACGCAGCCTTCACAGGTATCTTACAGCTTGGAATAACCACAGCGTTGAGCTTCCGTGGAGCACTCATCTCTATTATACATTGTAGGCAGCAAAACAAACACGGAGTCTTAACTTGGGAGGTGCAAGAACACTACAAAACCGTAATAAGATCCTGCAACAAGACAAAATTTGTGAGAAGGTGCAGAAGACGGAGTAATCCATGTAGGATCAGCATCAACAAGTTAGCAATAAAAATGTCAGTGTACAAATATATCTCGTATGAAAGCACGCACGCTAACCCTCTTTCCACGCTGTGACTTCGCCGATGGTAATGATAATTTCTCGCTTTCTTCTTCTTATTTTTTCCTTCCTAAATAAAGATACATTGGCCTTGCCCTGCTTGTTTACCTTAAACCAAAGCATCTGATACTTTGCAAGTTAAAGTGACCTGGCTTCTCTGTCGGATTGCAGGTATACTTCACCGAGAAGCGGCAGCCGCTGTAGTTGTTGGCGTGAAGGAAACTTTACAAAACGGAATTAAGTTATGCAACCATTACGAAATAATTAACGCTACTGGACAAACGTCCGCTGTCCCTGGTATACTGGTCCGTTGGCCGCTAACCCTAGGCCCCGGCGGGTCGAGTGCCTTGTCGTGCACTTGTCGCAGGTCACAAGCAGCCTCCCCGCTGATCCTTCTAGGCGATGGTTTGTGAAGCCTACGACAGGCTTGATTCATGATGCACAGAAAGCCCACGTGACCTATTCGCCACCATCGTCACTAACCAGCACGCTTGCTTCATGATGCATAGAAAGCCTGGTGACCCATCTGCCACCGTCGTCATTACGCCGCTTGCTTAATGATGAACAGAAGACCTCGTGACCCATGTGCCACCGTCGTCACTACACCAGCACGCTTGCTTCATGATGTATAGAAGGCCTCGTGGCCCGTCTGCCACCGTCGTCATTACACCAGCAGCCTTGCTTAAGGATGCATAGAAGGCCTCGTGACCCATGTGCCGCCGTCGTCATTACACCAGCACGCTTGCTTCGTGATGCATAGAATGCCTCGTGACCCATCTGCCACCGTCGTCATTACAACAGCAGCCTTGCTTCAGGATGCATAGAAGGCCTCGTGACCCATGTGCCACCGTCGTCATTACACCAGCACGCTTGCTTCATGACGCATAGACGGCCTCGTGACCCATGTGCCACCGTCGTCATTAGACCAGCACGCTTGCTTCATGATGCATAGAAGGCCTCGTGACCCATCTGCCACCGTGGTCATTACACCAGCACGCAGTTTCATGATGCATAGAAGGCCTCGTGACTCATGTGCCACCATCGTCATTACACCAGCACGCTTGCTTCATGATGCATAGAAGGCCTCGTGACCCATGTGCCACTGTCGTCATTACACCAGCACGCTTGCTTCATGATGCATAGAAGGCTTCTTGACCCATCTGCCACCGTGGTCATTACACCAGCACGTAGTTTCATGATGCATAGAAGGCCTCGTGACCCATGTGCCACCGTCGTCATTACGCCAGCACGCTTGCTTCATGATGCATAGAAGGCCTCGTGACCCATGTGCCACCGTCGTCATTACACCAGCACGCTTGCTTCATGACGCATAGAAGTCCTCCTGACCCATCTGCGACCGTCGTCATTACACCAGCACGCTGGCTTTATGATTCACAGAAGGCCACGTGACCCATCTGCCACCGTCATCATTAGACCATCGCTGCGAGGTCGTAGCTGCTGATCAATGACAATGAGCGGTACGTAGGTGATCCTCATCAAAGTACAGGCTACAAGGCACTATTTTTGTTATTATTTTTGTTATTTTTGTTATTTTTGTTATTTGTGTTTTGTTATTTTTGTTATTATACTTTTTTCCTCACTATAACGTATGTACTTAGTATACGAAAACGCACGGTAAGAACTAGGTGCTCTAAATATTATGTTTAGGAAACAACTTAGGATATGTGCTTGGGCGTAATCATAGCACACTTTGACACGGAGAGGGTTCCGTAAATTTCAGTCAAGGTTGGTCCCTTGAACGAGCAGGGCGACATTTTGATCATTGTTTTCCCTTTTCCTAATGCACACTTACCGGTTGTATCCATAGTGTACTATAGTTTAGCGATGCCTGAAACAGAATACTATGTACCTAAAAAAGAAAAATGGAATTCTGCACGTTTTTTTTTTTTGTCTAGCCCAGGCAGCGCTCAACCTCGCTTAGTTTCACCATGAATATATATATAAAGTATTTAGTTTCCTTTAATCCCCGCCCCCCCCCTCCCCGCCGCCGCCTCCCCCCTCTTTTTTTGTGACGAATCAAAACATTTAAAAAGTCGTTACTATTTCTGTTTCGCCTGGCAGTGAACAGCAATGAGCTTACGTCGGAAGGTTTTGGAGCCGGAATGAGTTTTCTTCCAATTAAATTGATATAAATTGATTTCCTTGTGGGTAACGAGATGGAGCGCATCTGCTCTTAGTTCATCTTATGAAAAAAAGGCGGAGAATAAAGAATAAGTGGTAATGGCCATTCAATCTCCTTTTCGGACCAGCCTGTAGGTACCCAAAGTTTAAACATAAAGCTTCCGTTTTAGCGCAAGAGAAAACGTTGATAACTCTGCCACTGCGCCCTCTGCCGGACCTCCTACGGTAGGCCTAAAGATAACATTTTCTTTTTCTGCTTTACGAAGTTGCTATGTGGCCCCAGGAACTTTAGGAATCCTATTTTTGAATGTTCGAAGGCTTTCATCCCCCTTTCTTTTGTTGTTGCACTTGAACTGAAGACAAATCTAAAGGGACAGTATAAACAACATTAAGTTGGGCTGGATTACTAAACTACGCTTCTCGCAACAACAGAATGGCTAGTGCTAACGTTACAAAACGAGAAAAGAAAACGGAAAACGGAAAGGCAGCCGGTGACGCCGCCGTGAACTTTCCACGTGAAGTCGCTGTGAAGTCGTCGTGGATATTAAAGTAATCTGCGCCGCTTTAGTTATTCGTTTACTCATAAAAAGTGGCTTTATTTGATTCTAAAGGAACAAACGACATGGCCTAGTGCGCTTCGAGGACACTTCCTGCTAGGAAGTTAAGCAAGGGACGTATGGAGTTTGCTAACGTAAGTAATAGGCACCCTCATTTAGTGTCGCTATTTAGGGCCATTTTAATAACGTGGTGTACCCTCGCAAATTAGTAACGACTAATTAACCGTCGGGACACGCCGTGGACGCTCGGTGACGTCAGCGTTGCGCTGCTGAGCTCGAAGGTCGCGGGTTCAATCCCGGCTGCGGTGATCGTAATCCGACGGGGAAGGAATTACAAAAAGAAACGCTCGTGTATGCATTGAATTGGGCACGTGTTAAGATATCCACGGGTGGTCAAGAGTTAATCCGGAACCCCTCCGATACGGCGTCCCTCTAAGCCGACAGCGCAGCTTCGGGCCGTTAAACTCCACAATTTCTAAGGAATTGGCGGACGAGCCAGCATTTTATGGGCCATTGCTGCGCCGCTCATTGCTGTAGCTTGCTTTTACTCTTCACATCCTGTCTCTGTTATTCCCCCAAACCCCTTCTCCAGCGTGGACTAGCAGGCTAGAAGCACTTCATTCAGGCCAACCTCTCCATATTTATGCCATTAAATATATCTCTCTCTGCTTTCCCTGCGATGTCGCTGCTGCTGTCTTGAACGGAACTGCTGGTGACAGAGGCGACGCCAGCCCCACCCTGTCCCGTCTTAGATGACGTCGTTGTCTTCCGGCGAGACGCCGATACACGGCGCGGCATCTCACCTGCTAAGTCAGTGTTTCCTGGTATACACGTAGTAGTCTTCTCAGCGCGTAGCTATAGTTGACGTATACTTGAAGCAACCTCTCGGTGCGAGGGAACGCTCGGGTGCAGAAAACACACTGTGCGCTGTCGCTTGTGCGCTCACTACAGCACAGTTGCGACGTTTTCTGACATCTTCGCCGCAAAGCCTGTGCCTATATCATGCAGTGAGGCTCACGCAAAATTGGTCAGTAGTCTCAGCTCGCCTCTTGTGGAGAGTCAAGGACAAGTTCTAGACTGCACTGAAAACGTTCACCTCGTGGCCCCATCACAACGGACGTTCCGGGCGAGGCAGAAAAATGTGGCCTCCTGTGATCCCAACTCCGTAAGTTGTAAGCAGTAGCAGGTGCCCGCCCGCCGCCCATAGTATATGCATGTTTTTTTTTATCTGTAAGTTTTCGTTGCCAGTGTCTTTCCAAGCCATTTACTAAAGCCGTTTACTAAGAGTGTAACGAACTTAGTTGATGTCCAGTACCCGTCCAGTCTATTTCGCTCCTTTCTTTGTCAGGATGTGCTCAAGTTTGCGCTGCAAATTAAGCTAAACATCCAGAAAGGCCCGTATGAACAATGTGAAGAGAAAGCAAGCCGTCGTGATTTACACAGCTGCACTTCCGAGCAAACAGCATGCTTAGATCATCCCCCATTTATTTATTCTGTTTACCGATTCGTATAACATGTATCGAAAAGCCGAAGATTAACGACAACGTAGAAAAAAAAAAGACAATGAAAGAAGACTGTCGATAGAGCGAAACTGGGCGCACGTAACATGTCTTACTCATGACAGGTTGGCCTATACCAATCATTAACGAACGCAAGAAGAGGCAATGCGTATGCAGCTGCTTATTCTTTTCAGGGTTGATTAGTTAGCTGCCATGCTAGCGGTCGTTCGAATGTGTTACACTTTGTTAGCGAACTGTCATGCACTCGGCTTCGTGGGCAGGTAAACTAGCAGGGAGTCCATTAGAGCTTCGCCCTCACTGCCTCAGTACAAAGTGAGAGACAGAACAGAAAATTACTAAAAAGAAAGAAGTAAAAAAAAAAAAGGAAAGGCCTCTCTTTTAAGGAACGTCAGGAACAAGCGTAATCTGGGGTTTTAGATATGCTTGCTATACCTTTTCAATGAATTGACGAGTGAGTCACTGAAGTGTCAGCTCGAATTCATACAATTAAAATGCGAATATTTTTTTTTCGAGTAGACATTAAAAAAGAACACAAAACAAACAAACATATCGCCATCCCGGCCCTGGGAAAGTGAATGTACAGCGAAGCTGTTGAAAACCGCCACTACAACTGCCGAGGCGATATGCCATGCTTTATGGCTTTGGAGTAAAAGTAGTACTGCTATTTCAGAGTAATGGTGGGAATGGAAGTAATGGGCAACTTTGACATCACGGTGCTGCAACAACGTTGAAATCAGTTGCTAGGCTGGTAATCTTATGTACGAAAGGCTAAGGACGTCACACCTCACGTCGCAAGCTGGCGTCACCGCGGCAGCTTGCCCAACAGTAATCTTTACCGGGAAACGTGCGCGGGCAGCGCGCTACGTGTTTCGCATTACTCTGACGAGCGCCTTATCATCAATTATGTGGCTCGGGTTCCTCTTCTGTGCTTCTTCTTTATCGAAACTTATGCTGTTCTGTAAGCTGTATGCGTGATCCCTGTATGTACTGTTCGCTTCACTTTGCTGAGTGCTTGTAGCCCCTGCCAGTGGCGTAGCTAGGTCGTCTGGCACCTGGGGCCCTTAGCGCTTCTGTCACCCCCCCCCCCCCCCCTTCCGAGTGTAGTCGAGGAAAGCGAGGATATCGACAATTTTCGGGTGTCTTGCGACGTATATGACACCCCCTTCCCCCCTACTGGCCCCGTGCACCCGGGGCCCACGGCCCCCCGGCCCCCCCCTGTTGCTACGCCACTGGCCCCTGCCTTACGGGACTATGAGCCCTTGCATTTTTTTGCTTGCTTACGGGGGTATGAGCGCTTAATGCTTAAGGGGGTATGAGCCATTGGTGATGATAGTTTTCTGTCGACCGACGCGAAAGAATTCCGGGATCCTAGCCACATACAGCTTCCCTGTAAAACAAAGACTTATGTCTTAACAATGGCAAACAAAGGTATTGAAGATGAAAGTGGGCTTGTTCGTAGGCTACGTTCTGATTTGTTGTAGCGTTAGCACTGCTGCACGGATATAGAAGGTACACGAGGCATATGCACAGCGCTGTGTATTGTCTCGTGTGCCTTCTACATCCGTGTTTTCGTGCCCGCGCTACAACAAATTGTAAGAGGTATGGAAGAATACACTTTATAGGCAATTATTTTTTTTTTTTTTGAATCTGGCAGAAACGAGAATTTCGTCCGGACATACACCTCTACGGAAGGGCAGAAATCTTGTCGCGGACAATCCGCCTCTTTCATGGCGCGACGGCGCATGCGCCCTGCCCCTAGCGGATTAGTCGCGAAACGTTTTGGAAGGGTCGCACGCGTGGCCGCACGAAGGGAAGTCCCCCGAAAAAAAAAAAAAGCGCTCGGATGCGCGCTGCTGCAAACACTCGTGCCGTGTACTGCGTTGAAACTCTACTGGTCGCTCGACGTCGGTGCGGTGCCGAAAACGTGCGTAGCGTAAGACTGCGCAACTCCACTTTAAAAGAGAAAGCGGCCAGGGCATCGTCCGAGTTGTCCGGACTGCACCGTGAGCCAGGTGGTTGCCGCCTTTCATGAACGGGTCGCTAATTTAACGAAAAACCCGTGCGTTACACTTGGACGACACTTAAGTACATCACGTTGCTGACGAAGTCTCTTTTTTGCAGAGTTGTCCTCACTTGCTGGTGGTGACAGCGCATTCCTGACTGCACGTACTCGTAAGGCCCGGCAACACTGGGGCGATACGAGGCCGACAAGACGCTCACTCCAACGATTGAGCGACTATTGTGCGTCACTGAAACCTTTTTATCATACCAGGTCGACGACGACGCAGCCGACGAGCGCGAGTTGTACTGCGACGGGCTTTCTTGTCGAAGGCACCGGTAAAACCAGCGTGCCGACCATCGTTCGACCGAACCCCGCGCGATCAGCCGTTGAACCGACAACACAATAGTGACGGCGTCTTCGCTCGTATATATAATTAATCGTGCTCAAAATGAGTCAAGCACGCCTACCAAGTTGAAATGCACAAGCTTTAACCCTCTCAAGCCGTGCCCGTGAAGTTTGAGTCAATGTCGATCCTGTCCAGCGAAGGTTAACCTGGCGCCGTCGAGTTCGTGCACCCGCTACCAGCGCACCTGAACTGAAATGTAAGCAGGTAAGTCAAACGAATCTGCTTTTATAGTTTAATTCTGGCCTTAGCGATTTGAAATCAGCTACACTTCACTTCGCACGGCGCGTACAAAATATGGGTTAAGCAGCGACACAGCGCTGTGCCAACAGGTACATACGTCACCGTGCCTGTAGGCTGTCGGCCGCATTCACTACGTATATGGGTGGGCCTGTACAGGCGCCCAAATCTTTAACTGGCGTGTGCGAGCGGCGACTTTTCCGTGCGTCAGCGCCGTATGACGGGGCGCGGTTGAAAAGAGTCTGAGGCTAAGCGCATGCGGACAAAGCGCGCTCAGCTGGGCCCATCGTCTGCTAAGCTGTTTCCAGCCTCGCCCCGTCATACGGCGCCGACGCACGGAAAAGTCGCCGCTCGCGCACACCAGTTAAAGATTTGGGCGCCTGTACGTGTTGCTTTGCCGACACATTTCTAAATTTCAGAGATGCACTGTTTGCCTCGATGTGCGTCAAGCGGCAAACACGATACGGTGTATTCGGTATACAGCAGCATAAACAACCGCCTCGCTCATTTGTACCAACGCCGTGTGAGCGATGGCATCCGCGCGTTTTCGTGAGAGAACAACATGGCCTACAAATGAGCACTTATGCGAGCACAGTTTTCTCTAATAATGCTCTATGGCACGCTAACACTAAGTATGATGGAGTTAAAGAAAATCGAAAATGAGTTAACTAACAGGCCGTATTATATGTACCTGGATCACAGTTGCCGTTGTTTTAAGTGGTTCGGCCGCTCATATTGACTCGTCTCAGGGTGTAACAACATGGCACATATGCGCAGATATGCATGTTTTCCTACATTTTGGCACTATTTCATATCAGCGATGAACCTTTTCCACAATATTTGACGATAACGACGACCTGCGGCTGTAGATGTCGACATAAACAAGTGCACCGCTTTAATAAGTCCGACGCAGAAGGCTGCGCTCGAAGACTTTTTGAATATGCGAAACGTCTAAATAATGTGTAAAAAGAATACAAAAAGCGATGTCCAAGTGCAGAAATCAGTGAAAAATTCCAAGGCAGCCGTGCCGCCAAACGGAACTCAGCCTGCCTTTATCGGCCGCACTGTTTGCAGAACAGCGCACTGAGGCCTGCTCACCCAGTAGTCATTGAGTGCTACATGGCTTCAGGAACGACATGCTGTCCCGAAGAAGCCATTAATAATGATTCGCGATCCACGAAACGCACAACCGACGCGCGCACTCAACGTGGACGCCGGTACACAAATCAACCGGCGAAAGCCTTTGGACCCTTCCAAAACGTTTTCAGCGGCATGCGGCAGAGGGCAGCACAGGAAAATGAAAGAGGCGGATTAGACGACAGGCCTTCCACAGACGAAGAGATTCTGGTACTTCCGGCTGCGATGCGCAAAGCCACCAAAGCGCAGTAGCCCATTTGACCATTTGTGATTGAATGGACGACGAACGCTTGCGCATCTTGAAGTAAAACCAGGAACGCGAAAGCTGACAGCCTCCAACCTCGCCCTCTCAGCCCGGTATATATATATATATATATAGGTGTGTGCGTGCGTGTCGTTATAGTGCAACCTATCACTACGAAGTTTCTAGCGTACAATTCTGCGGCACAAATTGGAGACACTGGCCTGTTGAGAGTCTGTCCCCGTCCTTTGCTGCTAAAAGAAAAAAAAAAGAAGACAGAGGGAGACCAAACTTGAAAAGCAAGAGCGGGGGTGACGGCGGCATCGACGGGGACGTTACGAAAGCGTGGGCTGGGAGCGCCGCGCTGCTGGATTCGGGGGCCCTTTTAAAGGTAGGAATAAGCGGACGGGCAGAACAGGTACGGCTCCAGTGACGAAAACAAGAGCGATCAGGTGGCGGCAGCACACGTGCCGTCGGTCCCGAAAAGAAGGAAGGGGGGGGGGGCATCGCCGTGGCGCGGCGCTGTCCGTTGCATTCAACGCCACCACGCACGCACGCACGAACAACACCACGCGCCACCAGCGCTCGTCTCCGGCGCTTCGCATCCAGAGGAGAGCACTCTCCTTCGACCTGAAAAGAGTTTCATCCCAACCTCCCCTCCTGCCTCCCCCGTTTCCCTCTCGAGCCCGCTTCTTCCTCTTCACCCACCCGCCGAGCTTCCTCATTATGTGAAGCCCCCTCTCCCCCACTTGCGCCCCCCCCTCCCAGCCCCTTTTACCATCGCCGTCGTTGTCGCGTCGGCTGTCGTTCACCATCCCCTCATCCTCGCAAACCCCTCCTCGCCCCCCCCCCCTTTTTTTTCTCTCTCTTCAGGCCTGCGTGTAGTACGCGTGTGTGCGCGTCCCGCTAGTCGTCGTCTAGCGGCATCCAAGCAGCGTCGGCGGTGGCGGCGGATCAGCCTACCCACACGCGCGCGCGCTGGCTCCGGGGCTCCTCAAGTTTCGGAGCGACCGCGTCGCATGGCGAGCCGGCGCGGTGAGGCTCAAATTTCGGCCCGTTTCTCGTACTCCGTCGTCGGCGTCCTTTCAGTTCTATTTTCCCCCTCCCTCCTCTCCCAAGCGCCCTTTATCTCACTCACTCTCTTTCTCTCTCCATCCCTCTTGGCGACGTCGTCTCTGTATTTCCTTTTCTTCGTGGTGTTTTGTCCTACGGGCGCGACGCTTTACAATGAAACAGTATCGAGCTTCTCAGTTTCTGTCCGCTTTTATTTTATTTTTCATCTTGCTCTATAGAGCTTCATTCCACACCCCGCCCCCCCTTCTTTTTCTTTTTCAGACAAGTTTTCGTCGTCATATGGGTTCAATTTCGGTCGACCCGCAGTCAAGCTACAGTTCACGTAAAGGAAAAGTAAAAAAAAAAAGAAACCCTTCGCATCGTCACCCCCTCCTCTACCCCCCCCCCCCCCCACCTTCTCACTGTTCAAAGAGAGGAAACTTAGTTTCGCATGTTTAACCCCCGTGAGCCCCGTGTGCATGTTCTTGTGCCCTGGAGAAATGAGGTGTGACACAACTACGAAGCACGTTCTCAAAGAGGCACGTGTTTGTACTTAGTTCTGCATGACCCAGTCTTTGGCGTTCTTGTGTCTGAAGTAGCTGCCTCCCCCCACTCTCCCCAATAAAGAAAGAAGGAAAAAAAGGAGTCTTTAACACATGCACAGCTGCAGCGCAGGGTTCCTCAAACAAAAAGAAATTAAAAAAAAACGGACTTCACTACCCAGCTGCAATGCTGCGTCACTAAGGTTCCGACGATGATCCGCCCAGCGACATGGTTCGGTAATTCTATCGTTGGGCGGGGATATCTATTACGTGTTGCATCTTTCGTACTGACTGAAGAAGCCTTACTCATCTCTTATGCCTTTAATATCATAAACAAACTTTTAATAAGGGTAATAATAAACTGATAAAAAGAATAATAATAAACAGTTGTGCCAGAACTGGTGTTCATTTGTGGAGAGTTATCGAAAGCAATGAACGTAGCATTGAGGGCAGCGCATCCTATGTTGAGATCTCTTCCTGAATTTTATTTATTTAATTGTTATCGCTAATCATTTGCACATCCTTAATTTTAATTTATCACACTGCATATTCATTCTCTTTTGTTGGCCAGTGCGTTTACGAGCACTGTCCTCTCTTCTACGCTATCGGAGATGAAGTGCTGTCCTCGTATTGCCCGGGAGTCAATGTATGATGTCACCCTCACGATTGCACGGCCAAGGCTGGCATCAAGATTATGCTGCTGGGGGAAGAGCTTAAGTCTGCATTCTCGTTGTGAGCTGCGTCAAGGCGTTCGATCACATGGAACACCATGGTTATGGGAGGCGGTACGGGGGGGGGGGGAGGCGGACAGGGCAGGAGCTAATATTGGAGGTTGGTCGTACTCCTTTTCAGCCGCCCATGCAGACAGCCAAGCATGAAAGTTAAGGCAGCAGTTCAACCTCCTCAGCTTGTATTTATTCCACTAATTAGTAAGAGTCAACGACGGTACAACGTAACGTTGTGTGCTGCCGTGAATCTAAACGAAAACAACGCACCGCACTGCTCCGCCATTCCTCCTCTTTATTTCGTCATTAATTATACCCGCCGCCAACTTTCTCCCGCCTGCGTACGGACTACACACGGGCACGTTCAGCAGTATGTGTCTCCCTTCTCCTCCTTCAAACAACCTTCTCCTCCACCCCTGCTCTAGCCTCGGTGTCGAACTTCCTGCAGCGCAACCTCTACGACGGCCGGCTTCAGCGCTTCAAGCAAAAACAACCGCCCAGCCACAGCACGCCGATGTCTGAGACAGTGGCGACATCTAGAGTCACTCAAGAGAAGCAAAGTAACTGACGCACAGCCTTCGAGACCCCGCAGCACCGCCAATCTCGGAGGTTACTGCCGCCGTTTTTGTGCGCCACACCTCGTGGGAACCGTGAACCTTGTCCCTTCACTACGGCGGTTCTCACGCTACTGGAGCGGCAGTCACCCTTCAAAACAAATCGGAGGCGGTGAGGAAAAAATCCGGCCTCGATTGCCAGAACAAGCAGAACACCACCATCCGCTATCGCCAACACAAATCAACGCGACGTGTAGAAGACAGTGGGACCACTACAGGTCAGATGCACACTTCGAAGCCGGCGAGTGATTTGATGGTCTTAATTTTCAGTAGAAAACTATAAACGAAAGGAGAAACATTTCAGCTTAACACGCAGCCATTGGTGGTACTACATGCAATAAGTTTCAAACGTTATCTTTTAGGCAAGCTTGACTGCCAACTTAAGAGCGACTTCATTTTCCAACCAGGCGGATGCCCCTTGTTCGACTTACCTCCAAATCTTCGCAGAGGTGCATACACTTATTTTCTAGGTATTCGTTAACTGCTGAGTTATAGATTTTTTCGGCTGTCTATATTACATAGTAAATGGCGACTATTATCACTGGCTGACTTACTGAATATATTGATAGAATTATATATTTATTTATTTGTTTATTTATGTGGTTTCAACATTGACGAACAATACCGAAGCGCTAAGGCTTTATTTTTGGCACTCCAGGGTTTTTAACATCCACGCGCATCTAAGTACACGAGCGCATTTGCATTTCACTTTCACCCCAGTCTGGCCGCCGCTGCCAGTTGTCTAGCCCGCGAACTTAGCAGCATGAGAGCATAAATTCTCAGAACTCGTTAGTTGACATGTTTACTCTCCCCTCGCTATCCCTTAACCCCGCAGCTTCAAGGAGGATAGTGTAGCCTAAGCCCACAACCGGGTAGATGTCCTCACATTCTAAAAAAAAAAGAAAAAGAAGGAAAAAAAAATCAATCGTTTACCGATAGCTTTACTGCAACAAGCACCTGCTCCTTCTTCTTCCTTGATGTAGCTCGCTTTATAATTTCGATTTGTATAAGGTATTCTGACCGTGCTTCGTTGCTGTACAGGAACTAGATGGCGCTTTCGGCGGTTCGCCGGTGGTGGCAATGGAAAAGAAACCTGCCATGAGTAACTACTTAAGAGGAAAAAAGGAAATCAGGAAAGAAACCATTTATGATAACTCAAAGGGAAGCTCGTTACTTTTCGAAGCGAGGTCGGGATGCCTTAGAACACGCACCTATAAAGCGATATATAAGAAGGAAGAAGAAGCATGTGCTTGCTGTGGTAAAGCTAGGGAAACAACGGAGCATGTTTTATTAGAATGTGAAGACGTCTACCCAGCGGTCGATTTAGGCACCACTGGCTTCCTTGAAGCCCTTGGGTTCAGAGGGAGCAGTGGTAAAGCAACCATGTCCGCAATAGACATTAGTAAGAGGCGACTGGAGGATTGGTGGAAGAAAAGTAGGGAAACGACGAAAGACGGAGACGTACAAAAGCACAGTTCGCAATAGGGGATCATAAAATTTGGGCGTGGTAGTTCATAGTGTTTTCTTTTCTTTGTTCAATGTTTAACCTAGGTAGGATATTAGGCAGTATAGTAGCAAGAGCTTGGTGGCGCAACCCACCGCCACGTTCCAAAGGGGACGCTCATAATATCCATCCATCCATCCGCACGCTGCCTGAAGCGAAAGCGCGCGAATGCGAAACGAATAGCGCTGCTACTGCTGCCGTGCGGTCAGGTGTCTGAAATGCAACTGGGGTGTTCGCTGATGCACTTTACTCCATTCACGCCGCAAACTGTGGAACGGCAGAGGGAAAGCGTGTGCAGTAGTTGTCTGAAAAAAAAACATAGTGACTGGCATACCAGAGAATGGAATAAATCTGCGTGGCCAACCAAGTCCACGGACCGCTCCTACAACTGCCAGCGTTGCTGTCCCTTCGAGATGTACAGACTTTTCTCGGTGATAAAATTGACTTATGACCCGCCGTGGTTGCTCAGTGGCTATGGTGTTGCGCTGCTGAGCACGAGGTCGTGGGATCGAGTCCCGGCCACGGCGGCCGCATTTAGATGGAGGCGAAATGTGAAAACACCCGTGTACTTGGATTTAGGTGAACGTTAAGGAACCCCAGGTGGTCGAAATTTCCTGAGTCCTCCACTACGGTATGCCTCATAATCAGAAATTGGTTTTGGCACGTAAAACCCCATAATTTAGAAAATTGACTCATGCACTCGCGTTGCATCGCTACCTTCCAAAGAAAGTACTTTGAACCCGCAGTGTCAGCGAAAGTGAGCTCCGCTCGTTACACCATGACAAAGGGAGTAGCGCCGATTCATGGCGTAGATTGTTTCTCGCGTGTTATCTGTACCCACGTCTGCCGCACTTCACACTGCGAACTTATACGCAATCTGTCGTCCACGTATCAAGAATGAGTGAATGGACTCACTCTAGGATCAATGCGCCGAAGTGTGGGCGATGGCCTGCACTGACAGCACACTACTTTTCGACGCTGAACGTTACGTGTGGTCCACAGAGTAAGCGAGTGACTAGCGATAACACGACTTTGCTAAAGCTATATATTACAAAGTACAAAACATTTACCTTCCCAGCCTTGTGGGCAGCAAGAACAACTGTAACGCAACTGAGCGCATCCGCGAGTGATTAGGCAGAAAATAAACATATTGGCACCGCACCGAGCTCTGAGTCAGAAGCATGACAAATCGTTGCTTCAATGGGTCAAATAAAGAACGAAAAGCAAATAACACCGAGTGTGATTAAGTTCAGGACTTGAATGTTTGAACCGCTTGGAATACATTTCTAGCTCCGCTTCTAGAACAGACACCGCGTATACGCTGCTTGCGCCGTTTGAACAAGGCGTGATGAGCCCCGAAAGCACTTACATGCCCTCTGAAGCTGTGGCCAACGCTTTGTGTTACCCACCCAGTCATCGTCCACGATATATCCGCCAAAACAGGTTTGCCGAGCCACACCGCCATCATGCATATTCGTTGCCTCCGTGTTGGAGGCAACGAGGCAGATGAGGCAAGCAATGGACGCGACGCCACGTGACCAAACATGGCGGCACCCACGGGATTGCCATGAAAAACGTCTATACCTTACTGGTGAGCTTCATTGTTCGTTTCCTCCTCCGTGAGTCAACATTTTTCCTGTGCGAACACTTGAACATTCTCGCAGCCCATTTACTTTCTTTCATATTTGAGCAGCCGCGCTGCTGGTGCCGTTTAGCGCTGCTGAGCTCAACAAGAGCACACAGGGCTGTCACTGCAATTAATAAGCGTAATCTACTTGGCTGCTGGCGACAATTACAATAGGGTAGTAGAAACGTAAGAATTAACACCTAGTGCCTATATTTAAGTTTAACAGCAACGCTCATGCCACACAAGAACGTTGTAAAGCACTGGTTAAAAAAATTGTTTGGTTAAACAAAGCGTCACATGATGTTACTAGCGTAGTTACTGCCATCAACGTTGTTACAGCATTCCGTAAATGTAGTACTTATGGAAAAGTTAAAACTCTCTAATAAAGAATCACCACCCAAGCACTCCGTACAGATGGTTAAACAGCGAAGCTGAAATGTGCGGTCTCGATGTTTTTCACTGGGTTGATTCCAACCGTTCATTAAACGACGGCTTGGTGGGCTGCCACATCCTCGGTACGCAGCTGCTGCTTGCGCTCGGCTGCACAAGCCTGTTCTTGCCCCCGGGCTGCACAAGCCTGTTCTTGCCCCCGGGCTGCAGCATCAGCACGGCGTAGACGAGCTCGTTCTCGGTTCTGCTCGCGGCGTCGCTGATCGAAAGCTGCATGCTCCTAACGAGTACGTATGACGCGTGGCCTACCCATTGGCCTACCCAAACTGCTTCGCGCGCTTGGTTGCGACGGAGAGCAACGACGCCACTACTGGCGCAAGCTAATCCAACATCACCTAGATAGCACAAAGCCTTTTCACTCCTATCCATGACGTCATGTTACCTGGCCTGACTGCCATAAAATTTAATGGGGATGCTCCCGAGTAGGCAACAGTGGTTTTGACTTCAACGCTTTCATCACACCAGCTTTGTGAATGGAAATTTCGGGCCAGGTAGCGTGACGTCGTGGATCGGAGTAAAGAGGCCTTGTGCTATCTAGCTGGTGTTGACTAATGGCGCGCTTCTCTTTCTTTCTCTCTCTCTTTTTTTTCGCGCATGCGCATGTGGTTACGCCTGAGAAGTTTTCGGCTTACAGGAGACCGACAGACGGACGGACGAATCGGCTAGCCGTATACAGCTTTGCTGTAAAAAAAAAAAAAAATCCTCGCGTTCCGTACGACTATTGACGGTTGCCTCTAACTGAAGTGCAACCATCAACAATCGTACATTTTTGTCTTGTGTTCTAGTTCAACTATAACGCCGCGCTCCGCTTGTCATATCAATGTATCACTAACGGGTGCTGCAATCACCATTGTGAGGCTTAGGAGCACTTAGTGCAGTCAAATATTCTATAGTAGCAACGGCTGATCCTCAGCATCATAATGTCGTAATTCGTCCTTCGTTCGTTTATAACGACGCTGACTGTTTCCATGGTGACATTATGCATTTTCACGTGCACATGAGGGCTCTAGATACGCAAGTTTCCTTCTTGATGACAAAGTGCCATTGGTAAAAGCTTATTTCATTATATATATATATATATATATATATATATATATATATATATATATATTTAACTAATACTCCAGGAAGACCTAAACAAAATAGCAAATTGGTGCTCTATTTGGCTCATGTCCCTCAACGTTTCCAAGTGCAAGTACATGTGTGTAACTCGCAAGCGGGACATTATTAACCACCAGTACTTTCTTAATTCCACACCCTTAACTAAAGTTAACTCTTAGAGTTATCTAGGCGTTACTATCACTAATCAGCTTAGGTGGTCTGCACACATAACTCAACTTATAAATGACTGTTCCAAATCACTTGGCCTACTCAAAAGATCAATTTTTCTGTGTCCTGTTCCCGTACGCAAGCTCGCCTATGAAACATTCATTCGGACTAAACTTGAATATGCCTCAGCAATTTGGAACCCTCACCAGTCCTATCTTACTAACTCGCTCGAAGCAATGCAGAATCGCGCAGCACGTTTTATCGCTTCAAACTATGACCGGCATACAAGTATAAGCGGCATTAAATCATCCCTCAGCATCCCTAGTCTAGCACTTCGTGGGAATATTTCACAACTTTCCCTCTTCCGCAGACTCTATTACAATTTCCCACACCTCAGGAACACTTTCTTACTTCCGCCCAACCGCTCTTCTAAGCGTCTCTTTAACAACCTGAGTCTACAACGTCTCCATGGTTCCTCAAATGCCTTCAACAACTCTTTCTTACCCAGTGCTATTGAATTGTGGAGCGCGCGACCCAACAAATGAAAGTAAATGAATGTAATCCAGATAAATTTAGACACCTCTTGTCATGTTTTCTAAACCCTTAACCTACCAGTACTATGCTGTTACTCTAACGTCTAAGTCCTTTTTTATCTCCACTTTTCTGTTATATTGCCGGTTGTGTTGCCATTTTTACTTCCGGTTCGTACCTTACTTTTCTTTTTCTTGCCCGTCGTCTACTAGCATGCATACTAAGTTTTGTTTGCCGTTGTACTAATGAGTTAACCATTGTATAATGATGACCATAGTGTTTCTTAATGCTTTTGCCCCCCTCCCCTTATGTAATACCCTGAAAAGGGTCCTTAAGGGTCAATAAATGATGAATGATATATATATATATATATATATATATATATATATATATATATATATATATATATATATATATATATATATATATATATATATATATATATATATATACATGTAAAGAAAAAAGAAGAGAATGACAAACTGCGCGAAGTAAGCTTTACCCAACAAGAACTCTTACTGCGGTGAAGCAAGCTTTCAAGAGCGCTTAACACTGAGCTACGCACGCACGCAGGGCTAAGTGCATGATACGCAGTGTACATGCGTGCGTGTGCGCGCGCGCGTGTGCGTGTGTGAAAAATAGTAGCTGCCACATATATGCGGAAATGACATCCTTACAAAGAGCCCATCATTCGTTGTAATTGCGATTGTTCGCAATCAACCAGAACGGAATTCCAGCTTATATTCGTCGTCTAAAGAGTTCTCTCAATCTGCTATATGATAGCGCGTTCTCTCGCGCGACGTGGACAAACGAAACAAATTGTCAGCGGAGGATGCCATATCTTGGGTAATCAGTAGGACAAACACTGCTAGAAATTGGTCAGAGGTGAGCGAAAACAATGATTGGTGAGGACAAATGAAAACAATTATTCCGACGCATCGTCTATAGGGTACTATCAAAGTATATTGAAAAGTCGGGTTGCTCATCAGAACCGTAGAAGCCTAAATTTTGCGAACAGCTACCTATCACGAATGAGATACTACAAAGTTTACTAGCTTTATTCCTCAGTATATTCGAACCCTCTGAACTATGAGAGCGAATTAAGACTGACACACGTTCCCCTCTGTGCAAGCCAATAGGGCCAGGAACGTGATAGGCTGCGGTGAAGGTCGCTCTTGTGACGTCATAGAAATCGGGGGAGCAATTGAATCCGAGCGGTCCATATGTTTTGTTGAAGCCTGGATAACAGCTGCGACTTCGTAACAAAGCAGAGCCTTCGAACATTCAAGTGTGGTCGGTGCAGTCACCGCCACCCATGCTTCAGCGCATCGATCCGAGTATGCGCCCGTGTTACAGTGTTACATTGACGTCACACGTTTCGATACTTTCTTATATCGATACACACCTTTGGGACTCGGAAATCGTCGGTAAATTTAGCACAACTGCTTCCACCAGCGTATGTCACTTCAATCTTCGTCTTTAAAAAAAGCTTGTCTTCTTTAACTTTGAAATTTCGTTCGCGTTTTGCGTTGCGCTCGTGTTTTGGGTGCCGTATCAGGGTTCGTTGTCTTCAGTACTCTCAGTCCAGTAAGTGTATTCTCAGTCGAAACCGGCCATTTGCACTCCATGATGCCCTTCACATTACCCGTGGCACGTAGACTTGCAACGTTCCCACTCAGCGCCAGCCGCAGATTCAGTGGAGGTCACAGAACCTTCAACTTGGCATCGCTATCCGTTCTGTTTTTAGGATCCCGTGCCGCGGTGGCTCTTAGCAGGGACAATGGCGACCATAAATGATGTCGAGGCCACCAGAGTAATGGTGGAAGAGAATTAAAGTGTCTATGCGTGTGTGTGCGTGCGTGCGTGCGTGTATGTGTGCGTGCAGGCTTGTGTGATTGGGGTGGAAGGGGGGTTGTGGGCTGAGAAGGAGACGAGGGGGCTGCCGCGCCTCCTACTACCCCGACGTTATAGTAGCTGCGGACTCCGTGATAAGGCAGTGCGCTGGTGTTTGCGCAGCGCTGCCAACGACCGACCGCGCTTCCAGTCGTCTACTTATTTGCCAGCGCCTCGCTGCTCGGAGCAGTTATACACGCATAGTCCTTGAAAGCATGCAGTGCGCTCGGCCGGTGTACGTGCTACGCGCTCGCCACCTCGCGCTGGAGGTGGTGCGACCCAGCATAAATTACGGCGGTGCACTTTCGGCACAGTAACACCGGTGCTGCGGCCACGATAAGGACCGGGAGCATGGGCTTCCTGGCGTCGGGAGCGCCAGCTGGGAGCCTATGCATGCAAGCGCTTGAAAGGTAGGTTCCCTTATAGTGTACATGCTACATTTCTCCACCATCACACTACGTGCGCGTGTTTCCAACTCCACAAGGCAATGGAATTCCCCCTGTTGCGGAATCCCCAGTCGCAAACGGTTGCGTTGTGTAACAGGCCCGCATATAATAAACATACAAAATACCTCCGTCACTTGACTTAACTGGCGATGCTTAACATGACTTAACAAGCGAGGAGAACCGAATAGAGTAAAATACCATGAGAGGATAAAAAGGAATGAAAAGCAGAACACATCAACACCACTGGAAGTAAACGTTGGAGAGTTGGCGTCGGTGAGGATTGTCAAGTTCGCGCTCTGCTCAGATAGGTGACGCAGGGATGGGCATATGTCACGGTGACCTAACGGCTATGGAAGCCTTGAAATTAATTTAAGGTATCCCTTGTGAATATCTCTGCGTATTCTTGGTTGTAGTGACAGTAAAAAAATCAGACCGTAGCGGCAATGGGAGAAAAAAAAAATGAACTCCTTATTGGGCGACATTGTGGCCAGAAAAACTAGTTATACTCAAATACTATGCTAGTGGAAAAGCCGGCGATCGTCGAAAATCTGATCTGCAGGTCGAGCACGTCGACTATTTATACACGACTCGTCGAAGATGCCGGAGTAGTCGCTTCCTTGGTGCTTGCGCGCCTTCCGAGAATGAATATACAACACTATTCGCGTTGTGTATGCAGTCTGATTACACAAGGCTCGGCGACAACGTTGGACAACAGGCAGAATCGGGTAGAGCAATCGAGAATGTCATGATACATGGGCAGGGAACCGGGCTATAACGTGCAACATATCCTAGCCGGTGACCGGAATGAGATATCCAAGGACGCCTGTTAATGTTCATCTCAACAACGTTCATCCTTTGACAAGCTTTCTAAATCAACACTTCTAGTAACAGAGAAAGCTAACAGCGACAGGTTGTGCTAGTGCTAGTGCATCTGCTAGTGCGGCTACCTCACTAGCTCTATAAGAGCCTTCGCGTAATTTAGTTTCTAATTATACGTTGGACCAACGTGTCCTTTTGTGTTTTCCTTTAACTGTCCTTTTCCAACAGCTTAACTGATGGCCATGATCTTGGGTGACGGGTCTCAAACGAAGAACTGCTCCAGAGCTCCGCTTTTGTGAGTCGGGTTTATAGGGGGCTTGATATTTTAAAATGTTTAGAGCTACACGTAAATACTTACGTCTACTTTTCCAATGCATGTAAGTAAACTTCCCACCTGATTAAATAAAAATCAACAAGTAAAGCGAATAAAAGGGGATCAGGATGTAGAAAAGCATCCCACAGAGACCAAAACACCATCGTTCATAATTTTAAACGATCGTAATAAATGCATCAAAATATTACTTAACGTGTTCTCAGACGGCGTGATTCACTCGCTATCTTCGCACCTTCGTGTGTTATCGGAGCAGTAACCTACGTGGCGTCCATCGCCATAAACAACCCGATGCAAAACACAACCCTTTACAAAGGGAACATTTTGTCTGTCCTGCCGTAATAGCCCCCCTTCTCCTACCCTCTCGCCCACCCGAATGATAGAAAATAAAAAATAAAATATAAGCGGTAATCTTTGCGCGATATTCGACCTCCCTGTCACGTGCCAAACAGTCGTATATAACGGAGATGTTTCAAAAAACTTGCTTCTTCTGCGGCTTGCGGAAAACAGAAAATAGGGCTCGCTTTGTTCGCATAGAGATGTTTTCGGAGCCGTCGGGGCCTGATTCATGGTGGCGCCAGCTCTGCGCATGTGCGGGGGACGTCTGTGCGCTTTTGGCGGCGAACAGTTGCCATACACTCTGTCGAGCTTACGCTGTTTCGTCTACGCGATGGCCGAAAAAGCCTCTGATTTACGGGTAAGCAAATCATCATCTTAGAACATGCACAACCTTGGCGCTCGCGTGCTGGTCTTTGTTCCTTCAGAGGCCCTATTTACTCATGGCCTAAAAACCTCATCGCCTCAGCCAACTTGCCCGTCACCTCGCCTCCCCCTCCCTGCTCCCCGTCCCCCCCTTTTATTTTGTTCTTTACTTCTGTTCGCACTCGTCGAGGAGTCAGTGCGACGGTGTATAAACGTTTCACATCGGCTCTTGCGATCATAATAGCGCGCAGCACTGAAATTAAGCGGGAGAGGGCAATTCGCCCTTTATTTCTTTCTCTATTATTTTCACTCTCTTCAGCCGCGACGCCCTGCAAACGTTTTTACATCAGTTCTTGTTACTACATAGATCAACCGTGAAATTAAGCAGGGAAGGGAAGCGATACTCATTTTTTTTTTTCATTTAGCGTTGGGGGGGGGGGGGGTCGATGCCACCCGCGCTCGCCGCCCGAGTTTCGCTCGGAGTTGTACACAAACTCCGCGCGACCCGCATCGCGCGTGCGTAGTGTGTACTGCAAACGAGGCTGCAGTGCGCCGTCGCGTGGTTCTCATCCGCGAAAGAAAAGAGGTCCGCTGTGTTCAGTTCGCCCTCCTCTCCTGGGCGCCGAAAACAGCCGCGGAAGAACCAGCACGCTCTTTCTGAGCGTACGTATGCCAGGCATGACACACGGGCCCCTCTTTGTTTCGTCAGCGAGGCTGCTAGGGGTCGCAGCGTAAACAGTCGCAACTCATGAGAAGACCACAACCCCCTCCACCCCAACTTTCGTGGTCCCCTTTAGCATCGGTTGCGGTGGACTCCTTTTGTTTCTGGGGCGCTTGGCGCACGCGAACGTGCAAGTATATCGACGTCGTGTTCGCGGCTAGCGCGCATTTTTTTCCCAAGCCCGCCCAGCAGATGTCGGGTTTAACGCGACCGTGCTTCGTGGCTTCTCCAAACATCGCTGCCGCCTCTGCTCACTTCCGCCTCCTGACGCCACGTAGTCTAATCAACCGTAGGGGGCGCCACCGCCAGCCTCCGGGTTCGACTGCAGGCCCGCGAGTGTTTCGGTGTGCGGGCCCGTCCATCTTCCGCAGACCGCAGTACATAGCAGCGTACTAGACGCTCATACCGTGGTCGAAGAAAAAGAAAGAAAAAAAAATTGAAATTGTTTGTGGCTGGAAGCACTCACGCCCACTTATTTTGTTAAAGGCGTGACTTGAAGAAAATTATGCATAAACAAAAAGAGAGAAAGCTGAGAGAAAGCCACAAAGCTCATTGATTGATTAAATTAAATTGTGGGGTTTTGCCTGCCAAAACCACGGTTTGATTATGAGGCGCGCCGTAGTCGGGGAACCCGGAAATTTGGGCCACTTGGGGTTCTTTAACGTGCACCTAAATTTAAACACGCGGGTGTTCTCGCATTCAGCCCGCATCGAAATGCCCCCGCCGTGGCCGGTATTCGATCCCGCGACCTCCTGATTTAGCAGCCCAACACCATAGCCATTGTTGCGACGCCTGTTTCTCGAAGCTCGACCGGCGTTACTTACGGGTAGCGTGGCGTTGTCGGCGGGCTGTAGGCGTCCGGTAGACCATGGCGACCAGGCAAGGACGAGACGATTTCTAGTGCGAAACTTGCACTATTTATTCAATGGTTGGTGAAGGATAAGAAGAGAATGAATGATGTCAAAAGGTACATTGCGGGGCCCCTTAAATAGGCCCCCTAAAATCGTAGGCGGGATCTTGCTCACGTCAACGTCACGTGACAGGCACCGAGTCTAGTTGTGGACGGGCTGCTGATCCCTGCCCCACGTGACGTTCGCACGTGCTTCCCTCCGCTGGCGGCAACACGTGGGTCGGGGATCGTAGGCGGCTGATCTTTTCCTCTAGGCGACGTTGGTTCGTGGAAAGCGTTTTACCCTAGAGTTGGACAGTTCGTGAAAAGGGTTCTCCCCTTGGTCGCACACACGAAGGGGCCTGTCATCACTGCGGGGCGCCTGCCAGACCCACAGTCACACGAGACAACCATAGCAAAATAGGAATCCATCCTCCGTTTCGGTTGAGCAGGGTCTTTTGAGCATCATTTTCACCTGGGGTGGTACACGCCTACCGCAACACCATTAAGCAACAACGGCGGGTGATCGATTGATTGAAAACTGCCAAGCCGCAAAAGTAGCAGTGGTGGCTTTCACATTATGTTGATAAGCTCCATGGCGTCTTTTAACGCAGAACGAACAAGAATATTGACTCTTCGCATAAAACTGTGACCGAAAGCACCGGTGGTATAGCGCATTGGGCAAGTACGTGGTTACTCTGTAAGCAGGAATTAATATGCCGACTAGCCTGGCAGGAAACATTTCTAGAAACAACTCCGCGACTTTTGCTGTAGCCGAGCGCATCGATGTACTTCAGGTTATCGGAGAAATTCCTAAATAACCTGAAGTACATATCGATGCACGACGAACGCCTCTACAGCGAAATGACGTAATTGTATAACGAAGGAATAATGTTGTCCCGGTTCTACTGCGAGCTGTGCGGTGCGCGACCTTTACAATGAACTGACCAGTGTAAAGAACGATTCAAAAGGCCCAGAGCACTTCGTTATCAAGGCGTTCGACAGTATATGCAGATGCTCGAGTTGCATTCACGCCGTCGTTGTCACCGCCGCCATTGTTTTGGCGCCTGGAGGTGCCGGTCGTGCGCAGAGGGTTTATAAAGGGTATCCAGCGACGAAGATAGGATTTGGCGGCCTATACAACGAAAGAAGTCATCGCACCGTCAACGCTTCGGTCAGTCGGGAGTCGGGACAGCGTTATATACCTTCCACTGCGGGTATGAAGCGTCGTGCGGCAGAATGCGATAAGCCCATCAGCGTTCCCGCTGAGGCGCTGTGTGTACTTATAAACATGGTCTGAGCGGGATGGCCAGTAGACGTTGAGATGACGTTATCTAAAATTTCACTGGGCGTTGATTAAGGCGGACTATTTCCAGTCGGTCTCATTCCGTACGCCATCGAGGTGCCTGGAATGCCACCTGGTGCCATCACGCCAACGTTATGAGACGCCTGGAAGCTGTCAGGGCGCTGTTCCTTCTGCCTAGCAGCGGTTGCCTTGCGTTGTACCTCGCGCCAGCATGTCCCGCACGGGTGAAGTTAGAACACCGTACGAGGGGTTCACGCGCAACACTAAGCATTGCTATCGCTGTCAACGTTTCGCCCTTCGTGCGAAACAGCCAAGTTTTTTGTACACAAGATCTCCTTAGCTGACTTCAGCTAAGGAGACCTATCTATCTTGTGACCGCTTTAAGAGAAAAATTTCGCAGTTTCGCCCGAAAGGCGTTGAATCGATTGCGATAGCAAATTATTCTAAACCTGCACATAGCAAGTATGTTAGTTTCATCGGCTGTATAAACTTGTAAACGTTCACTTACTAACTAAATTAACAAGCATGTTGTCACGTACGCAGAGGCAAACGTGAACACATATTCACTCGATGACTGCGGACACTCGCTGTGGAAACGCTGGTGTGAGGAAGAGCGGCAGTTGCAGCGAGCGAACTGGCCCTCATTCTGCCGCTCACTGCAAGGCGAACTAAGGGGCAAGAACATAGCGCGTACGAAACTATAAGCCCTCGGGGTGCCTAGACTTTGTACCCATCGCAGATCGCTTTCAAGATAGGGCCCGCGCATTCGCAGCCACTGCCGAAGTAGAACTCCCCGAAGTAGATTTAGGTGCGCGTTAAAAGAACCTTAGGTGGTCAGACTTTCCGGAGTCCCCCACTACGGCGTGCCTCCTAATCAGAAAGTGGTTTTTGCTCGTAAAACACCATAATTAATTTTTCTTTGATTGCCAGTTTCGTCTGAGTCGCATTTTGTCGTCTACGCCTGCGCGCTTGCCCAGCGACGATACATGGCGGCGCACTCCTGGTTAGCGATTTCCATGCATGGGCGCGTTGAGGTGCTTTGTCTCTAGAGTTCGCCAATATCAACTTTATGGAATGAGCCGTGAACACTCGGGGCTAACAGGTCCTCTACCTCGACGTAGCGTGAAAGAACAATTCGAAAACCGAGGCAAAGGGAGCATTACAGAGCAGCAAACGCTGAAGAAAGGAAAGGGCCAACCAAGTGTCGACGCTAAGGAAGACAAGGTGCACGTAATTGGGCGCGAAATACGATACAAATAAGATAAGAAATGATTGAGCGATATACCTGAAAAGGAATCAGAATATCAGAATAGAGAAACGTAATCAACATTCAGTCATCGAATCATTTGAACCATCATGTACGTTGACTTTGTTTCCTTTAGCGTCGACATTTGGTTCAGCAGTTCTTCTTTGTCTTTCTTTTTAGGAATTTCTTCTTACACACGTTGCCGCTGACGTACGCTCTCTTTAGTAAACGTATGTGGACCAGGCCGATTTTTTTATCCTCTGCATGCAACTTACAGTTGAGGACTGCCATCCGAGGTTGTCATTGCGAACTTTTCTGTGCACTCGTCAGTTTCAGTTCGTGCGTCTGCATTGCGAATAAACTCACTCTTTTTCGGTGTGCCTAAAGTCCGTATACTTGTGCTAACGGGTGTTTGTGGTCTCGCTCGTAAATCGCCGCTTCATCTGCACGTTCGTGAGCTTGCGCTAACAAGGTGCAGAAATTTCGGGCAGTGGTGAATCCTCTGTGTTTGCAATGCGGTGCAGAATATATCTAGCGTGCACTCTGTGAATGACGGCTGCTGCCTCCGGATTCCTGGGCATGCCGTTGAGTCCTTTTCCGTTTTTTTTTTCACAGTTAGACATAGAACACGCAACTAATTAAATTAATTAAATTTCAGGGTATGATGTGCCAAAACAAGGATCTGATTATGCGGCACATCGTAGTACGTGGGGTACACAGGATTAGTTTCGACCACCTGGGGTTCTTGAACGTACACCCAACGCGGGGTACATAAGGGGTATTTTTTGTTTGCATTTCGCCCTCATCGAAATGTGGCCACCGCAGCCGAGATTCGATCCCGCGGCCTCGTGCTTAACAGCAGAGCACACAAGAGGCTTGAGACAACTGCTTCACAAACCGGCGGGAACGTCAAGTACAACAACTGGGCGGGTAGCTGGCCTATAGTTTCGGTATCTGGGAAATGTTTCTGGTGGCCAACATAAAATTAAATACATTTTGCATATTTGACTCTATCTTTGTAACCTACGAATAATTAAAGTGTTGTCACGGAATTATGTGCAGAAGAAATTTGTTTCTTCGTATTTTTTTTTCTTTTTGACATACTTCTTTTTCTTTGTAATTGGTCACTTCATTCGTAGCGCACCGGGCGTTATCGCTTCGGTGACCAATCTGTTCTGCTGTTGCTTGAGCTCTCCGCGCACGTGCACGTCTCTGCCGTCTGCTGTGCGCTGCAAGATTTTGTTTCTCTATCGGCCAGTGTTCCAGCAATGTAAGGAAAACAGACGAAAGGCCAGACGGTGTTCCGCACGGCTATATGCTAGGCCAACAGAGGAGGGCACTGCAGTACCACTTTTCGCGCTTCCAAGAAACCGATAGGTAAACACGCTTTTCCTGCAGTCAGTGTATGTAGCGAATAGCCGCTGAGCTTATGAAAACGGCTATACGGCGACCAGGAAGGGTCTTCCCAGCGCAGATTTACCTGGTGTGTAAATGCATTGAGGCTACCGGTCGACAGCAGCTCCCGAGTCGAATGAGCGCTAGCTAACCCGCTGACGGAAATTGCGCTTCGGTATATCTCGGCGACTGCTGTTCGTTTTCTTGAAGAATAAAAAATGAAAAAGAAAATACGTTCTATTTGCTGAAGATGTTTGAATGTTTGCTGCACGGACGAAGGGGTCAGGTTAGAGAACACCGTGTGCTTCCCGGTTGTTCTTGGTAAGGAATCGCAAGCCATCTGCAGTTTCGCGTGGAGCGGATGTCAATTGAAGGAGCGCTGCGTAGGCGCAAAGAAGCACTGCAAACGCGGTTTCCTCTGCGTCGTCTGCTACGGCGCCGGGCGCATTTTACGTTGCGAAACGATTTTTGTGTGTGTCACGAGAAAACAGCCTGCTTGTCTTTGTTTATGCTTCTTTATTTATTTTTATTTGCATAATAATCAGGTTACAAATGGGGATTATACATACATACAGAGGGAGGTCCCATAGTCAATAGACTGTACAGGGGACCTCCCATTACAAATGAGTAGGATATATGAATACAAAGCAGCTATATGCAAAGTCTGTTCTTCTTTATCATATATTCATCTGGGATGTGCGATGTTCGCGGTTGTTAACTGAGAACTAAGCAGCCGAGCAGGTTTTGCTGAGAGCGAACGCATTTACCTTCGTTGCAAGTCGCGCCGCCGCGCATTCCGCAATGTGCTTACGTCGACGCTTAGTGGGCGACACACTCCGGTGTTAATTTGCCGCAAAGTTTTGTTTCCCATGTACAACACAAATTCTTCTAGAGCAGGAAATGCTCATAGAGAGTTGACCAGTGGATTAGAATTTTGGAAGCTAGTCTCCCTGTAATATATAGGCATTTGACAGAAGGAGGAAGAAGGGGAGTAAATAAAGGTTGACCAAAAAAATGCCTCAGTGCCTCATCACAGCGATGCTGTCTATGTCTAGGATCACGGGATTTCTTCGTGGCGTGACGTCGACAGAAAACTATCATCATTAATGGCTCATACCGCCCCCCCCCCCCCCCCCGCAAGGGCAATGACTCGTACCCGTGTAATAGGCTACAAGCACTCAGTAAAGTGAAGCGAACAGTGCATACTCTTTCGAATCATGCGTACGACATACAGAACAGCATACGTTTCAATAAGGAAGCTCAAAACAAGCGCCCGAATCAGATAATTGATGATAAGACGCTCGTGAAACTACATGCAATGCCAAGCACGTAGCGCTCCCCGCACACGCTTCTCGGCAAATATTACTGTTGCGCTAGCTGCCGCGGCGACGGCAGCTTGACTGTAGCATACGAAGCCAGGAGTGACGTAACTACACTTTCGTATACGTAACAGAAGAACCCGCCAGCGACAGGTTTGTGTTGTGACAGTGCTATGGGAAGGCCACGTATGCTGAGGACTCCTGAAGAGTGGCGTGCATAGGAGGCGCGGCGATTTTCTCTTCTCACGTGTTCCACTATTCGTGAGTAGCTGCGCAAACCAAATCGCAGGCCGTCGAAACGTCTCAGGATAATAATTAGGTAAACTGCATGTTAATTTTGCCAGGTGAATAATTTCAACGTACGTAGCAATGGGTAACGTCCGTTCTAGTTGTCGTTTACAGCTTCGCTGTCCAACTACCTTTACAGCGTGGATTGGAGACCATTTTTTGTACACTTGAATAAGAAATTCATGGATAAGGATAAATTAGCTGTCGGAAATTGATCCGTATTTTCTGGCAGCTGTTGAAAAAGCAGCCTTACCAAACCTGTTATTTCAACATAGTCGCAGTTGAAATAAGAATTTGGCTTGTTAAATTGTTGAACCATGTTGTTAGCATTTACTCCACAATAAAAATAAGTGACTTAACCTATATGAATTGAAAGCACTGTTTTTAGCATTAACCCCACAATAAAAATACGAGACTTAACTTACATGAATTGAAAGCACTGTTTTGCAGAAACAGTACTGAATCTCTTTCCAGCAATGCTGTTGCGCGTAAGTATATAGCATGTTACCTCCATTTATTTCTTTTTTTTTCAGTTTTTGCAGGCCACAAACCCAGCACGGACAACTTCACCTCCCCTGAATCTCTGTGTCGTGCGTCTGGGTGTGCTAAATGTGTTGTCTTCAGCCTTTCAACCTGATAAGCCTTCAGCCTTTCAACCTTTCAACCTCACTAATAACCACTTTGTATAATTAATAACAAATAACTGTACCGACAAACAATTTGCTTTTGTAAGCTTGTCACATGCAAAGCAAAAGAAAATTACTTTTGCTATTCACAAATTGTAAGAAGCTATGTTACGTAACTGATGCACCTATATACTGTGCATTTTGTACTGTAGGTACGAGATACTCTGCTCTCTAATATTGTTTTGTGCATTTTGTCTCTTGCTGTGCAAACTTGCTAATAAAGACGCCAAATAAAAGCCAATTTCACAAAAGCCACTTTCAGCAATCCGTTTATCCAGCGCGTAAATCAGTGTGAATACTTGCTTTATTATGGAGACTGATGTATAAGCCACGAAACAAAGATTTCCAAAGAAGTGCGTGGACATGGCGGCGCCGACATCTTACTGGGCTATAGGCTTACCATTTTTTTTCCCAAAATCCAATTTCCGCAATTCGTTTATTCAGCGCGTAAATTAGTGGAAACACTTGCATTAGCATGGAGACTGATGTATATGGCCTGAATCAGAGCTTTTCAGAAAAGTGGCAGGACATGGCTGCGCGAATATCTCATTGGGCTATAGGCTTACCATTTTTTTTTTCAAAATTTCCAATTTACGCAATTCGTTTATTCAGCGTGTAAATAAGTGGAAACACTTGCATTAGCATGGAGGCTGATGTATAAGTACCGAACCAAAGATTTCCAGAGAAGTGCGTGGACATGGCGGCGCCGACATTCTACTGGGCTATAGGCTTGCCATTTTTTTTCACATAAGCATATTTCAGCAATCCGTTTATTCAGCGCGCAAATCTGTGTAAACAGTTGCATTAGCATGGGGACTAATGTATAAGCCACGAACCAAAGGTTTTCAGAGATGTGAGTGGACATGGTGGCGTCGACATCTTACTGGGCTTACCTTTTTCCACAAAAGCCAATTTCAGCAATACGATCATTCAGCGGGTAAGTACATGGAAACACTTGCATTAGTATGGAGACTGATGTATAAGCCACGAACCAAAGATTTCCAGAGAAGTACGTGGACATGGCAGCGCCAGCATTTTACTGGGCTATAGGCTTACCATTTCTTTCAAGAAAGCCAATTTAAGCAATCCGGCATTCAGCGGGTAAGTACGTGGAAACACTTGCATAAGTATGGAGACTGATGTATAGGCCACGAACCAAAGATTTCCAGGGAAGTGCGTGGACATGGCGGCGCCAGCATCTTACTGGGCTATGGGCTTACCATTTTTTTTTCACATAAGCCAATTTCCGCAATCCGTTTATTCAGCGCGCAAATCTGTGTAATAAATTGCATTAGCATGGAGACTGATGCATAGGCCACGAACGAAAGATTTTCAGAACAGTTAGTGGACATGGTTGCACCAACATTTTACTGGGCTATAGGCTTACCATTTTTTTTTCACAAAAGCCAATTTCACCAATCCGCTTATTCAGCGGGTAAGTAAATGTAAAAACTTGCATTAGCATGGAGACTGATGTATAAGCCACGAACCAAAGATTTCCAGAGAAGTGACTGGACATGGCTGCAGGGACATTTTACTGGGCTAAAAGGTTACCTATTTTTCAAATAAGCCATTTTCAGCAATCCGTTTATACAGCACATAAATCAGTGCAAACAGTTGCATTAGCATGGCGACTGATGTATAAGCCACGAACCAAAGGTTTTCAGAGATGTGTGTGTGGACATGGTGGCTTCGACATCTTGCTGGGCTATAGGCTCACCTTTTTTTTTCACAAAAGCCAATTTCAGCAATCCGGTCATTCAGCGGGTAAGTAAGTGTAAACACTTTCATTAGCATGGAGACTGATGTATAAGTACCGAACCAAAGATTTCCAGAGAAGTACGTGGACATGGCGGCGCCAAAATTTTACTGGGCTATAGGCTTACCATTTTTTTCAAAAAATCCAACTCACGCAATCCGTTTATTCAGCGCGTAAATCAGTGGAAACACTTGCATTACCATGCAGACTGATGTATATTGCCCGAATCAGAGCTTACCAGAAAAGTTGGCGGACATGGCTGCCCTTATATTTTACTGGGCTATAGGCTTACCATTCTTTTTCATAATAACCAATTTCCGCAATCCGTTTATTCAGCGCGTAAATCAGTGGAAACAATTGCATTAGCATGGAGACTGATGTATATGGCCCGAATCAGAACTTTGCAGAAAAGCTGGCGGACATGGCTGCGCGTATAATTCATTGGGGTATATATAGGCTTACCTTTTTTCGCAATATCCAATTGACACAATCCGTTTATTCAGCGCGTAAATCAGTGGAAACACTTGCATTAGCATGGAGAATGATGTATATGGCGAGAATCAGAGCTTTCCAGAAAAGATGGCGGACATGGCTGCGCGTATATTTTATTGGGCTATAGGCTTACCTTTTTTTCACAATATCCAATTGACACAATCCGTTTATTCAGCGCGTAAATCAGTGGAAACACTTGCATTAGCATGGAGAATGATGTATATGGCGAGAATCAGAGCTTTCCAGAAAAGTTGGCGGACATGGCTGCCCGTATATTTTACTGGGCTATAGGCTTACCATTTTTTTCACAATAACCAATTTGCGCAATCCGTTTATTCAGCGCGTAAATCAGTGGAAACACTTGCATTAGCATGGAGACTGATGTATATGGCCCGAATCAGAGCTTTCCAGGAAACTTGGCGGACATGGCTGCGCGTATATTTTATTGGGCTATAGGCTTACCATTTTTTTCACAAAATCAAATTGACGCAATCCGTTTATTCAGCGCGTAAATCAGTGGAAACACTTGCATTAGCATGGAGAATGATGTATATGGCGAGAATCAGAGCTTTCCAGAAAAGTTGGCGGACATGGCTGCCCGTATATTTTACTGCGCTATAGGCTTACCATTTTTTCACAATAACCAATTTGCGCAATCCGTTTATTCAGCGCGTAAATCAGTGGAAACACTTCAATTAGCATCGAGACTGATGTATAGGGCCCGAATCAGAGTTTTCCAGAAAAGTGGGCGGACATGGCTGCCCGTATATATTACTGTACTATAGGCTTACCATTTTTTATTCACAAAATCCAATTTCCGCTGTCCGTTTATTCAGTGCGTAAATAAGTGGAAACACTTGCATTTGCATGGAGACTGATGTATATGGCCCGAATCAGAGCTTTCCAGAAAAGTTGGCGGACATGGCTGCCCGTATATTTTACTGGGCTATAGGCTTACCATTTTTTTCACAATAACCAATTTGCGCAATCCGTTTATTCAGCGCGTAAATCAGTGGAAACACTTGCATTAGCATGGAGACTGATGTATAGGGCCCGAATCAGAGTTTTCCAGAAAAGTGGGCGGACATGGCTGCCTATATATATCACTGTACTATAGGCTTACCATTTTTTATTCACAAAGTCCAATTTCCGCTGTCCGTTTATTCAGTTCGTAAATAAGTGGAAACACTTGCATTTGCATGGAGACTGATGTATATGGCCCGAATCAGAGCTTTCCAGAAAAGTTGGCGGACATGGCTGCCCGTATATTTTACTGGGCTATTGGCTTACCATTCTTTTTCATAATAACCAATTTCCGCAATCCGTTTATTCAGCGCGTAAATCAGTGGAAACAATTGCATTAGCATGGAGACTGATGTATATGGCCCGAATCAGAACTTTGCAGAAAAGCTGGCGGACATGGCTGCGCGTATAATTCATTGGGGTATATATAGGCTTACCTTTTTTCGCAATATCCAATCGATGCAGTCCATTTATTCAGCGCCTAAATCAGTGGAAACACTTGCATTAGCATGGAGACTGATGTATATGGCCCGAATCAGAGCTTTCCAGAAAAGTTGGCGGACATGGCGGCCCGTATATTTTACTGGGCTCTAGGCTTACCATTTTTTTTTCGCAAAATCCAATTTACGCAGTCCGTTTATTCAGCGCGTAAATCAGTGGAAACACTTGCATTAGCATGGAGACTGATGTATAGGGCCCGAATCAGAGTTTTCCAGAAAAGTGGGCGGACATGGCTGCCTATATATATCACTGTACTATAGGCTTACCATTTTTTATTCACAAAGTCCAATTTCCGCTGTCCGTTTATTCAGTTCGTAAATAAGTGGAAACACTTGCATTTGCATGGAGACTGATGTATATGGCCCGAATCAGAGCTTTCCAGAAAAGTTGGCGGACATGGCTGCCCGTATATTTTACTGGGCTATAGGCTTACCATTCTTTTTCATAATAACCAATTTCCGCAATCCGTTTATTCAGCGCGTAAATCAGTGGAAACAATTGCATTAGCATGGAGACTGATGTATATGGCCCGAATCAGAACTTTGCAGAAAAGCTGGCGGACATGGCTGCGCGTATAATTCATTGGGGTATATATAGGCTTACCTTTTTTCGCAATATCCAATCGATGCAGTCCATTTATTCAGCGCCTAAATCAGTGGAAACACTTGCATTAGCATGGAGACTGATGTATATGGCCCGAATCAGAGCTTTCCAGAAAAGTTGGCGGACATGGCGGCCCGTATATTTTACTGGGCTCTAGGCTTACCATTCTTTTTCGCAAAATCCAATTTACGCAGTCCGTTTATTCAGCGCGTAAATCAGCGGAAACACTTGCATTAGCATGGAGACTGATGTATATGGCCCGAATCAGAGCTTTCCAGGAAAGTTGGCGGACATGGCTGCGCGTATATTTTATTGGGCTATAGGCTTACCTTTTTTTCACAAAATCCAATTGACACAATCCGTTTATTCAGCGCGTAAATCAGTGGAAACACTTGCATTAGCATGGAGAATGATGTATATGGCGAGAATCAGAGCTTTCCAGAAAAGTTGGCGGACATGGCTGCCCGTATATTTTACTGGGCTATAGGCTTACCATTTTTTTCACAATAACCAATTTGCGCAATCCGTTTATTCAGCGCGTAAATCAGTGGAAACACTTGCATTAGCATGGAGACTGATGTATATGGCCCGAATCAGAGCTTTCCAGGAAACTTGGCGGACATGGCTGCGCGTATATTTTATTGGGCTATAGGCTTACCATTTTTTTCACAAAATCAAATTGACGCAATCCGTTTATTCAGCGCGTAAATCAGTGGAAACACTTGCATTAGCATGGAGAATGATGTATATGGCGAGAATCAGAGCTTTCCAGAAAAGTTGGCGGACATGGCTGCCCGTATATTTTACTGGGCTATAGGCTTACCATTTTTTTCACAATAACCAATTTGCGCAATCCGTTTATTCAGCGCGTAAATCAGTGGAAACACTTGCATTAGCATCGAGACTGATGTATAGGGCCCGAATCAGAGTTTTCCAGAAAAGTGGGCGGACATGGCTGCCCCTATGTATTACTGTACTATAGGCTTACCATTTTTTATTCACAAAATCCAATTTCCGCTGTCCGTTTATTCAGTGCGTAAATAAGTGGAAACACTTGCATTTGCATGGAGAATGATGTATATGGCCCGAATCAGAGCTTTCCAGAAAAGTTGGCGGACATGGCTGCCCGTATATTTTACTGGGCTATAGGCTTACCATTTTTTTCACAATAACCAATTTGCGCAATCCGTTTATTCAGCGCGTAAATCAGTGGAAACACTTGCATTAGCATGGAGACTGATGTATAGGGCCCGAATCAGTTTTCCAGAAAAGTGGGCGAACATGGCTGCCCGTATATATTACTGCACTATAGGCTTACCATTTTTTATTCACAAAGTCCAATTTCCGCTGTCCGTTTATTCAGTTCGTAAATAAGTGGAAACACTTGCATTTGCATGCAGACTGATGTATATGGCCCGAATCAGAGCTTTCCAGAAAAGTTGGCGGACATGGCTGCCCATATATTTTACTGGGCTATAGGCTTACCATTCTTTTTCACAAAATCCAATTTATGCAATCCGTTTATTCAGCGCATAAATCAGTGGAAACACTTGCATTAGCATGGAGACTGATGTATATGGCCCGAATCAGAGCTTTCCAGAAAAGTCGGCGGACATGGCTGCAAGTAGATTTTACTGAGCTATAGGCTTACCATTTTTTTTCGCAAAATCCAATTTACGCAGTCCGTTTATTCAGCGCGTAAATCAGTGGAAACACTTGCATTAGCATGGAGACTGATGCATATGGCCCGAATCAGAGCTTTCCAGGAAAGTTGGCGGACATGGCTGCGCGTATATTTTATTGGGCTATAGGTTTACCTTTTTTTCACAAAATCCAATTGACACAATCCGTTTATTCAGCGCGTAAATCAGTGGAAACACTTGCATTAGCATGGAGACTGATATATCTGGCCCGAGTCAGAGCTTTGCAGAAAAGTGGGCGGACATGGCTGCCCGTATATATAACTGTACTATCGGCTTACCATTTTTTATTCACAAAATCCAATTTCCGCTGTCCGTTTATTCAGTGCGTAAATAAGTGGAAACACTTGCATTAGCATGGAGACTGATGTACAGGGCCCGAATCAGAGTTTTTCAGAAAAATGGGCGGACATGGCTGCCCCTATATATTACTGTACTATAGGCTTACCATTTTTTATTCACAAAATCCAATTTCCGCTGTCCGTTTATTCAGTGCGTAAATAAGTGGAAACACTTGCATTAGCATGGAGACTGATGTATCTGGCCCGAGTCAGAGCTTTGCAGAAAAGTGGGCGGACATGGCTGCCCGTATATATTACTTTACTATAGGCTCACCATTTTTTATTCACAAAATCCAATTTCCGCTGTCCGTTTATTCAGCGCGTCAATCAGTGGAAAAACTTGCATTAGCATGGAGACTGATGTATCTGGCCCGAGTCGGAGCTTTGCAGAAAAGTTGGCGGAAACGGCTGCCGGTATATTTTACTGGGCTATAGGCTTACCATTTTTTTCGCAAAATCCAATTTACGCACTCCGTTTATTCAGCGCGTAAGTGAGTGGAAACACTTGCATTAGCATGGAGACTGATGTATATGGCCCTAATCAGATCTTTCCAGAAAAGTTGGCGGACATGGCTGCCCGTATATTTTACTGGGCTATAGGCTTACCATTTTTTTACAATAACCAATTTCCGCAATCCGTTTATTCAACGCATAAATCAGTGGAAACACTTGCATTAGCATGGAGACTGATGTATATGGCCCGAATCAGAGCTTTCCAGAAAAGTTGGTCGACACGGCTGCCCGTATATTTTACTGGGCTATAGGCTTACCATGTTTTTCACAAAATCCAATTGACCCAATCCGCTTATTCAGCGCGTAAATCAGTGGAAACATTTGCATTAGCATGGAGACTGATGTATCTGGCCCGAGTCAGAGCTTTGCAGAAAAGTGGGCGGACATGGCTGCCCGTATATATTACTGTACTATAGGCTCACCAATTTTTATTCACAAAATCCAATTTCCGCTGTCCGTTTATTCAGTGCGTAAATAAGTGGAAACACTTGCATTAGCATGGAGACTGATGTATATGGCCCGAATCAGAGCTTTCCAGAAAAGTTGGCGGACATGGCTGCCCTTATATTTTACTGGGCTATAGGCTTACCATTTTTTCACAATAACCAATTTGCGCAATCCGTTTATTCAGCGCGTAAATCAGTGGAAACACTTGCATTAGCATGGAGACTGATGTATAGGGCCCGAGCAGAGTTTTTCAGAAAAGTGGGCGGACATTGCTGCCCCTATATATTAGTGTACTATAGGCTTACCATTTTTTATTCACAAAATCCAATTTCCGCTGTCCGTTTATTCAGTTCGTAAATAAGTGGAAACACTTGCATTTGCATGGAGACTGATGCATATGGCCCGAATCAGAGCTTTCCAGAAAAGTTGGCGTTCATGGCTGCCCGTATATTTTACTGGATTACAGGCTCACCAATTTTTATTCACAAAATCCAATTTCCGCTGTCCGTTTATTCAGTGCGTAAATAAGTGGAAACACTTGCATTAGCATGGAGACTGATGTATATGGCCCGAATCAGAGCTTTCCAGAAAAGTTGGCGGACATGGCTGCCCGTATATTTTACTGGGCTATAGGCTTACCTTTTTTTCACAAAATCCAATTGACACAATCCGTTTATTCAGCGCGTAAATCAGTGGAAACACTTGCATTAGCATGGAGACTGATGTATCTGGCCCGAGTCAGAGCTTTGCAGAAAAGTGGGCGGACATGGCTGCCCGTATATATTACTGTACTATAGGCTTACCATTTTTTATTCACAAAATCCAATTTACGCAGTCCGTTTATTCAGCGCGTAAATCAGTGGAAACACTTGCATTAGCATGGAGACTGATGCATATGGCCCGAATCAGAGCTTTCCAGGAAAGTTGGCGGACATGGCTGCGCGTATATTTTATTGGGCTATAGGCTTACCTTTTTTTCACAAAATCCAATTGACACAATCCGTTTATTCAGCGCGTAAATCAGTGGAAACACTTGACTTAGCATGGAGACTGATGTATCTGGCCCGAGTCAGAGCTTTGCAGAAAAGTGGGCGGACATGGCTCCCCGTATATATTACTGTAATATAGGCTTACCATTTTTTATTCACAAAATCCAATTTCCGCTGTCCGTTTATTCAGTGCGTAAATAAGTGGAAACACTTGCATTAGCATGGAGACTGATGTATCTGGCCCGAGTCAGAGCTTTGCAGAAAAGTGGGCGGACATGGCTGCCCGTATATATTACTGTACTATAGGCTCACCGTTTTTTATTCACAAAATGCAATTTCCGCTGTCCGTTTATTCAGCGCGTAAATCAGTGGAAAAACTTGCATTAGCATGGAGACTGATGTATCTGGCCCGAGTCGGAGCTTTGCAGAAAAGTTGGCGGAAACGGCTGCCGGTATATTTTACTGGGCTATAGGCTTACCATTTTTTTCGCAAAATCCAATTTACGCACTCCGTTTATTCAGCGCGTAAGTGAGTGGAAACACTTGCATTAGCATGGAGACTGATGTATATGGCCCTAATCAGATCTTTCCAGAAAAGTTGGCGGACATGGCTGCCCGTATATTTTACTGGGCTATAGGCTTACCATTTTTTTACAATAACCAATTTCCGCAATCCGTTTATTCAACGCATAAATCAGTGGAAACACTTGCACTAGCATGGAGACTGATGTATATGGCCCGAATCAGAGCTTTCCAGAATAGTCGGCGGACATGGCTGCCAGTAGATTTTACTAAGCTATAGGCTTACCATTTTTTTCGCAAAATCCAATTTACGCAGTCCGTTTATTCAGCGCGTAAATCAGTGGAAACACTTGCATTAGCATGGAGACTGATGCATATGGCCCGAATCCGAGTTTTCCAGAGAAGTGGGCGGACATGGCTGCGCGTATATATTATTGGGCTATAGGCTTACGATTTTTTTTCACAAAATCCAATTGACGCAATCCGTTTATTCAGCGCGTAAATGAGTGGAAACACTTGCATTAGCATGGAGACTGATGTATAGGGCCCGAATCAGAGTTTTCCAGAAACGTGGGCGGACATGGCTGCCCGTATATATTACTGTACTATAGGCTTACCATTTTTTTCGCAAAATCCAATATAGGCACTCCGTTTATTCAGCGCGTAAGTGAGTGGAAACACTTGCATTAGCATGGAGACTGATGTATATGGCCCTAATCAGATCTTTCCAGAAAAGTTGGCGGACATGGCTGCCCGTATATTTTACTGGGCTATAGGCTTACCATTTTTTTACAATAACCAATTTCCGCAATCTGTTTATTCTACGCGTAAATCAGTGGAAACACTTGCATTAGCATGGAGACTGATGTATATGGCCCGAATCAGAGCTTTCCAGAAAAGTTGGTCGACATGGCTGCCCGTATATTTTACTGGGCTATTGGCTTACCATGTTTTTCACGATAACCAATTTCCGCAATCCGTTTATTCAGCACGTAAATCAGTGGAACCACTTGCATTAGCATAGAGACTGATGTATATGGCCCGAATCAGAGTTTTCCAGAAAAGTTGGAGGACATGGCTGCCCGTATATTTTACTGGGCTATAGGCTTACCATTTTTTTTTCACAATAACCAATTTCCGCAATCCGTTTATTCAGCGGGTAAATTAGTGGAAACACTTGCATTAGCATGGAGACTGATGTATATGGCCCGAATCAGAGCTTTCCAGGAAAGTTGGCGGACATGGCTGCGCGTATATTTTATTGGGCTATAGGCTTACCTTTTTTTCACAAAATCCAATATACCCAATCCGTTTAGTCAGCGCTTAAATCAGTGGAAACACTTGCATTAGCATGGAGACTGATGTATCTGGCCCGAGTCAAAGCTTTGCAGAAAAGTTGGCGGACATGGCTGCGCGTATATTTTATTGGGCTATAGGCTTACCTTTTTTTCACAAAATCCAATTGACACAATCCGTTTATTCAGCGCGTAAATCAGTGGAAACACTTGCATTAGCATGGAGAATGATGTATATGGCGAGAATCAGAGCTTTCGAGAAAAGTTGGCGGACATGGCTGCCCGTATATTTTACTGGGCTATAGGCTTACCATTTTTTTCACAATAACCAATTTGCGCAATCCGTTTATTCAGCGCGTAAATCAGTGGAAACACTTGCATTAGCATGGAGACTGATGTATATGGCCCGAATCAGAGCTTTCCAGGAACCTTGGCGGACATGGCTGCGCGTATATTTTATTGGGCTATAGGCTTACCATTTTTTTCACAAAATCAAATTTACGCAATCCGTTTATTCAGCGCGTAAATCAGTGGAAACACTTGCATTAGCATGGAGAATGATGTATATGGCGAGAATCAGAGCTTTCCAGAAAAGTTGGCGGACATGGCTGCCCGTATATTTTACTGGGCTATAGGCTTACCATTTTTTTCACAATAACCAATTTGCGCAATCCGTTTATTCAGCGCGTAAATCAGTGGAAACACTTGCATTAGCATCGAGACTGATGTATAGGGCCCGAATCAGAGTTTTCCAGAAAAGTGGGCGGACATGGCTGCCCGTATATATTACTGTACTATAGGCTTACCATTTTTTATTCACAAAATTCAATTTCCGCTGTCCGTTTATTCAGTGCGTAAATAAGTGGAAACACTTGCATTTGCATGGAGACTGATGTATATGGCCCGAATCAGAGCTTTCCAGAAAAGTTGGCGGACATGGCTGCCCGTATATTTTACTGGGCTATAGGCTTACCATTTTTTTCACAATAACCAATTTGCGCAATCCGTTTATTCAGCGCGTAAATCAGTGGAAACACTTGCATTAGCATGGAGACTGATGTATAGGGCCCGAATCAGAGTTTTCCAGAAAAGTGGGCGGACATGGCTGCCCGTATATATTACTGTACTATAGGCTTACCATTTTTTATTCACAAAGTCCAATTTCCGCTGTCCGTTTATTCAGTTCGTAAATAAGTGGAAACACTTGCATTTGCATGGAGACTGATGTATATGGCCCGAATCAGAGCTTTCCAGAAAAGTTGGCGGACATGGCTGTCCATATATTTTACTGGGCTATAGGCTTACCATTCTTTTTCACAAAATCCAATTTATGCAATCCGTTTATTCAGCGCATAAATCAGTGGAAACACTTGCATTAGCATGGAGACTGATGTATATGGCCCGAATCAGAGCTTTCCAGAAAAGTTGGCATTCATGGCTGCCCGTACATTTTACTGGGCTATAGGCTTACCATTTTTTTTCACAATAAGCAATTTGCGCAATCCGTTTATTCAGCGCGTAAATCAGTGGAAACACTTGCATTAGCATGGAGACTGATGTATATGGCACGAATCAGAGCTTTCCAGAAAACTTGGCGGACATGGCTGCGCGTATATTTTATTGGGCTATAGGCTTACCATTTTTTTCACAAAATCAAATTGACGCAATCCGTTTATTCAGCGCGTAAATCAGTGGAAACACTTGCATTAGCATGGAGAATGATGTATATGGCGAGAATCAGAGCTTTCCAGAAAAGTTGGCGGACATGGCTGCCCGTATATTTTACTGGGCTATACGCTTACCATTTTTTTCACAATAACCAATTTGCGCAATCCGTTTATTCAGCGCGTAAATCAGTGGAAACACTTGCATTAGCATCGAGACTGATGTATAGGGCCCGAATCAGAGTTTTCCAGAAAAGTGGGCGGACATAGCTGCCCGTATATATTACTGTACTATAGGCTTACCATTTTTTATTCACAAAATCCAATTTCCGCTGTCCGTTTATTCAGTGCGTAAATAAGTGGAAACACTTGCATTTGCATGGACACTGATGTATATGGCCCGAATCAGAGCTTTCCAGAAAAGTTGGCGGACATGGCTGCCCGTATATTTTACTGGGCTATAGGCTTACCATTTTTTTCACAATAACCAATTTGCGCAATCCGTTTATTCAGCGCGTAAATCAGTGGAAACACTTGCATTAGCATGGAGACTTATGTATAGGGCCCGAATCAGAGTTTTCCAGAAAAGTGGGCGGACATGGCTGCCCGTATATATTACTGCACTATAGGCTTACCATTTTTTATTCACAAAGTCCAATTTCCGCTGTCCGTTTATTCAGTTCGTAAATAAGTGGAAACACTTGCATTTGCATGGAGACTGATGTATATGGCCCGAATGAGAGCTTTCCAGAAAAGTTGGCGGACATGGCTGCCCATATATTTTACTGGGCTATAGGCTTACCATTCTTTTTCACAAAATCCAATTTATGCAATCCCTTTATTCAGCGCATAAATCAGTGGAAACACTTGCATTAGCATGGAGACTGACGTATATGGCCCGAATCAGAGCTTTCCAGAAAAGTTGGCGTTCATGGCTGCCCGTATATTTTACTGGGCTACAGGCTTACCGTTTTTTTCACGAGAACCAATTTCCGGAATCCGTTTATACAGCGCATAAATCAGTGGAAATCCTTGCATTAGCATGGACACTGATGTATATGGCCCGAATCAGAGCTTTCCAGAAAAGTTCGCGCACATGGCTGCCCGTATATCTTACTGGGCTATAGGCTTACCGTTTTTTTCACGACAACCAATTTCCTAAATCCGTTATTGAGCGCGTAAATCAGTGGAAACACTTGCATTAGCATGGAGACTGATGTATATGGCCCGAATCAGAGCTTTCCAGAAAAGTCGGCGGACATGGCTGCAAGTAGATTTTACTGAGCTATAGGCTTACCATTTTTTTTCGCAAAATCCAATTTACGCAGTCCGTTTATTCAGCGCGTAAATCAGTGGAAACACTTGCATTAGCATGGAGACTGATGCATATGGCCCGAATCAGAGCTTTCCAGGAAAGTTGGCGGACATGGCTGCGCGTATATTTTATTGGGCTATAGGCTTACCTTTTTTTCACAAAATCCAATTGACACAATCCGTTTATTCAGCGCGTAAATCCGTGGAAACACTTGCATTAGCATGGAGACTGATATATCTGGCCCGAGTCAGAGCTTTGCAGAAAAGTGGGCGGACATGGCTGCCCGTATATATTACTGTACTATCGGCTTACCATTTTTTATTCACAAAATCCAATTTCCGCTGTCCGTTTATTCAGTGCGTAAATAAGTGGAAACACTTGCATTAGCATGGAGACAGATGTATCTGGCCCGAGTCAGAGCTGTGCAGAAAAGTGGGCGGACATGGCTGCCCGTATATATTACTGTACTATAGGCTCACCATTTTTTATTCACAAAATCCAATTTCCGCTGTCCGTTTATTCAGCGCGTAAATCAGTGGAAAAACTTGGATTAGCATGGAGACTGATGTATCTGGCCCGAGTCAGAGCTTTGCAGAAAAGTTGAAGGAAACGGCTGCCGGTATATTTTACTGGGCTATAGGCTTACCATTTCTTTCGCAAAATCCTATTTACGCACTCCTTTATTCAGCGCGTAAGTGAGTGGAAACACTTGCATTAGCATGGAGACTGATGTATATGGCCCTAATCAGATCTTTCCAGAAAAGTTGGCGGACATAGCTGCCCGTATATTTTACTGGGCTATAGGCTTACCATTTTTTTACAAAATCCAATTGACCCAATCCGTTTATTCAGCGCGTAAATCAGTGGAAACACTTGCATTAGCATGGAGACTGATGTATAGGGCCCGAATCAGAGTTTTTCAGAAAAGTGGGCGGACATGGCTGCCCCTATATTTTACTGTACTATAGGCTTACCATTTTTTATCCACAAAATCCAATTTCCGCTGTCCGTTTATTCAGTGCGTAAATAAGTGGAAACACTTGCATTAGCATGGAGACCGATGTATCTGGCCCGAGTCAGAGCTTTGCAGAAAAGTGGGCGGACATGGCTGCCCGTATATATTACTTTACTATAGGCTCACCATTTTTTATTCACAAAATCCAATTTCCGCTGTCCGTTTATTCAGCGCGTCAATCAGTGGAAAAACTTGGATTAGCATGGAGACTGATGTATCTGGCCCGAGTCGGAGGTTTGCAGAAAAGTTAGCGGACATGGCTGCCCGTATATTTTACTGGGCTATAGGCTTACCATTTTTTTACAATAACCAATTTCCGCAATCCGTTTATTCAACGCATAAATCAGTGGAAACACTTGCATTAGCATGGAGACTGATGTATATGGCCCGAATCAGAGCTTTCCAGAAAAGTTGGTCGACACGGCTGCCCGTATATTTTACTGGGCTATAGGCTTACCATGTTTTTCACAAAATCCAATTGACCCAATCCGCTTATTCAGCGCGTAAATCAGTGGAAACATTTGCATTAGCATGGAGACTGATGTATCTGGCCCGAGTCAGAGCTTTGCAGAAAAGTGGGCGGACATGGCTGCCCGTATATATTACTGTACTATAGGCTCACCAATTTTTATTCACAAAATCCAATTTCCGCTGTCCGTTTATTCAGTGCGTAAATAAGTGGAAACACTTGCATTAGCATGGAGACTGATGTATATGGCCCGAATCAGAGCTTTCCAGAAAAGTTGGCGGACATGGCTGCCCTTATATTTTACTGGGCTATAGGCTTACCATTTTTTCACAATAACCAATTTGCGCAATCCGTTTATTCAGCGCGTAAATCAGTGGAAACACTTGCATTAGCATGGAGACTGATGTATAGGGCCCGAGCAGAGTTTTTCAGAAAAGTGGGCGGACATGGCTGCCCCTATATATTAGTGTACTATAGGCTTACCATTTTTTATTCACAAAATCCAATTTCCGCTGTCCGTTTATTCAGTTCGTAAATAAGTGGAAACACTTGCATTTGCATGGAGACTGATGCATATGGCCCGAATCAGAGCTTTCCAGAAAAGTTGGCGTTCATGGCTGCCCGTATATTTTACTGGATTACAGGCTCACCAATTTTTATTCACAAATCCAATTTCCGCTGTCCGTTTATTCAGTGCGTAAATAAGTGGAAACACTTGCATTAGCATGGAGACTGATGTATATGGCCCGAATCAGAGCTTTCCAGAAAAGTTGGCGGACATGGCTGCCCGTATATTTTACTGGGCTATAGGCTTACCTTTTTTTCACAAAATCCAATTGACACAATCCGTTTATTCAGCGCGTAAATCAGTGGAAACACTTGCATTAGCATGGAGACTGATGTATCTGGCCCGAGTCAGAGCTTTGCAGAAAAGTGGGGCGGACATGGCTGCCCGTATATATTACTGTACTATAGGCTCACCATTTTTTATTCACAAAATCCAATTTCCGCTGTCCGTTTATTCAGCGCGTAAATCAGTGGAAAAACTTGCATTAGCATGGAGACTGATGTATCTGGCCCGAGTCAGAGCTTTGCAGAAAAGTTGACGGAAACGGCTGCCGGTATATTTTACTGGGCTGTAGGCTTACCATTTTTTTCGCAAAATCCAATTTACGCACTCCCTTTATTCAGCGCGTAAGTGAGTGGAAACACTTGCATTAGCATGGAGACTGATGTATATGGCCCTAATCAGATCTTTCCAGAAAAGTTGGCGGACATGGCTGCCCGTATATTTTACTGGGCTATAGGCTTACCATTTTTTTACAATAACCAATTTCCGCAATCCGTTTATTCAACGCATAAATCAGTGGAAACACTTGCATTAGCATGGAGACTGATGTATATGGCCCGAATCAGAGCTTTCCAGAAAAGTTGGTCGACATGGCTGCCCGTATATTTTACTGGGCTATAGGCTTACCATGTTTTTCACAAAATCCAATTGACCCAATCCGCTTATTCAGCGCGTAAATCAGTCGAAACATTTGCATTAGCATGGGGACTGATGTATCTGGCCCGAGTCAGAGCTTTGCAGAAAAGTGGGCGGACATGGCTGCCCGTATATATTACTGTACTATAGGCTCACCAATTTTTATTCACAAAATCCAATTTCCGCTGTCCGTTTATTCAGTGCGTAAATAAGTGGAAACACTTGCATTAGCATGGAGACTGATGTATATGGCCCGAATCAGAGCCTTCCAGAAAAGTTGGCGCACATGGCTGCCCGTATATTTTACTGGGCTATAGGCTTACCATTTTTTCACGATAACCAATTTGCGCAATCCGTTTATTCAGCGCGTAAATCAGTGGAAACACTTGCATTAGCATGGAGACTGATGTATAGGGCCCGAATCAGAGTTTTTCAGAAAAGTTGGCGTTCATGGCTGCCCGTATATTTTACTGGGCTACAGGCTTACCGTTTTTTTTACGAGAACCAATTTCCAGAATCCGTTTATTCAGCGCATAAATCAGTGGAAACCCTTGCATTAGCATGGACACTGATGTATATGGCCCGAATCAGAGCTTTCCAGAAAAGTTGGCGCACATGCCTGCCCGTATATTTTACTGGGCTATAGGCTTACCGTTTTTTTCACGACAACCAATTTCCTAAATCCGTTTATTGAGCGCGTAAATCAGTGGAAACACTTGCACTAGCATGGAGACTGATGTATATGGCCCGAATCAGAGCTTTCCAGAAAAGTCGGCGGACATGGCTGCCAGTAGATTTTACTAAGCTATAGGCTTACCATTTTTTTTCGCAAAATCCAATTTACGCAGTCCGTTTATTCAGCGCGTAAATCAGTGGAAACACTTGCATTAGCATGGAGACTGATGCATATGGCCCGAATCCGAGTTTTCCAGAGAAGTGGGCGGACATGGCTGCGCGTATATATTATTGGGCTATAGGCTTACGATTTTTTTTCACAAAATCCAATTGACGCAATCCGTTTATTCAGCGCGTAAATGAGTGGAAACACTTGCATTAGCATGGAGACTGATGTATAGGGCCCGAATCAGAGTTTTCCAGAAAAGTGGGCGGACATGGCTGCCCGTATATATTACTGTACTATAGGCTTACCATTTTTTATTCACATAACCCAATTTATGCAATCCGTTTATTCAACGCGTAAATCAGTGGAAAAACTTGCATTAGCATGGAGACTGATGTATCTGGCCCAAGTCAGAGCTTTGCAGAAAAGTTTGCGGAAACGGCTGCCGGTATATTTTACTGGGCTATAGGCTTACCATTTTTTTTCGCAAAATCCAATTTACGCACTCCGTTTATTCAGCGCGTAAGTGAGTGGAAACACTTGCATTAGCATGGAGACTGATGTATATGGTCCTAATCAGATCTTTCCAGAAATGTTGGCGGACATGGCTGCCCGTATATTTTACTGGGCTATAGGCTTACCATTTTTTTACAATAACCAATTTCCGCAATCCGTTTATTCTACGCGTAAATCAGTGGAAACACTTGCATTAGCATGGAGACTGATGTATATGGCCCGAATCAGAGCTTTCCAGAAAAGTTGGTCGACATGGCTGCCCGTATATTTTACTGGGCTATATGCTTACCATTTTTTTTTCACAATAACCAATTTCCGCAATCCGTTGATTCAGCGGGTAAATTAGTGGAAACACTTGCATTAGCATGGAGACTGATGCATATGGCCCGAATCAGAGCTTTCCAGGAAAGTTGGCGGACGTGGCTGCGCGTATATTTTATTGGGCTATAGGCTTACCTTTTTTTCACAAAATCCAATATACCCAATCCGTTTAGTCAGCGCTTAAATCAGTGGAAACACTTGCATTAGCATGGAGACTGATGTATCTGGCCCGAGTCAGAGCTTTGCAGAAAAGTGGGCGGACATGGCTGCCCGTATATATTACCGTACTATAGGCTCACCATTTTTTATTCACAAAATCCAATTTCCGCTGTCCGTTTATTCAGTGCGTAAATAAGTGGAAACACTTGCATTAGCATGGAGACTCATGTATATGGCCCGAATCCGAGTTTTCCAGAGAAGTGGGCGGACATGGCTGCGCGTATATCTTATTTGGCTATAGGCTTACCATTTTTTTCACAAAATCTAATTGACGCAATCCGTTTATTGAGCGCGTAAATCAGTGGAAACACTTGCATTAGCATGGAGACTGATGTATAGGGCCCGAATCAGAGTTTTCCAGAAAAGTTGGCGGACAAGGCTGCCCGTATATTTTACTGGGCTATAGGCTTACCACTCTTTTTCAGAAAACCCAATATATGCTATCCGTTTATTCAGCGCGTAAATCAGTGGAAAAACTTGCATTAGCATGGAGACTGATGTATCTGGCCCGAGTCAGAGCTTTGCAGAAAAGTTGGCGGACACGGCTGCCGGTATATCTTACTGGGCTATAGGCTTACCATTTTTTTCGCAAAATCCAATTTACGCGCTCCGTTTATTCAGCGCGTAAGTGAGTGGAAACACTTGCATTAGCATGGAGACTGATGTATATGGCCCTAATCAGATCTTTCCAGAAAAGTGGGCGGACATGGCTGCCCGTATATTTTACTGGGCTCTAGGCTTACCATTTTTTTACAATAACCAATTTCCGCAATCCGTTTATTCAACGCGTAAATCAGTGTTAACACTTGCATTAGCATGGAGACTGATGTATACGGCCCGAATCAGAGCTTTGCAGGAAAGTTGGCGGACATGGCTGCCCGTATATTTTACTGGGCTATAGGCTTACCATGTTTTTCACAATAACCAATTTCCGCAATCCGTTTATTCAGCACGTAAATCAGTGGAAACAGTTGCATTAGCATGGAGACTGATGTATATGGCCCGAATCAGAGCTTTCCAGAAAAGTGGGCGGATATAATAATAATAATATTTGGGGCTTCACGTGCCAAAACCACTTTCTGATTATGAGGCACGCCGTAGTGGAGGACTCCGGAAATTTTGACCACCTGCGGTTTTTTAACGTGCACCTAAATCTAAGCACACGGGTCTTTTCGCATTTCGCCCCCATCGAAATGCGGCCGCCGTGGCCGGGATACGATCCCGCGACCTCGTGCTCAGCAGCCCAACACCATAGCCACTGCGCAACCACGACGGGTATGGGCGGACGTGGCTGCCCGTATGTTTTACTGGGCTATATGCTTACCATTTTTTTTCACAAAATCCAATTTACGCAATCAGTTTATTCAGCGCGCAAATCAGTGGAAACACTTGCATTAGCATAGAGACTGATGTATATGGCCCGAGTCAGAGCTTTCCTGAAAAGTTGGCGGACATGGCTGCCCGTATATTTTACTGGGCTATAGGCTTACCATTTTTTTTCACAATAACCAATTTCCGCAATCCGTTTATTCAGCGGGTAAATCAGTGGAAACACCTGCATTAGCTTGGAGACTGATGTATACGGCCCGAATCAGAGTTTTCCAGAAAAGTGCGCGGACGTGGCTGCGCCGACATTTTACTGGGGAACAGGCTTGACTTCTTTTTTCCCAAATAGGCAATTTCCGCAGAACATTTATTCAGCGCGTAATTCTGCAGAAGCACTTACATTAGCACGGAGACTGATCTGTATGCTGCGAACCCGAGTTTTCCAGAGAGGTAATAGATACAACGAAGTAATTTTGACTCCCGCTTAAAATTCGTTATAACGAGGCTCTACTGTATTGCGGTTCGGTCGGATGACGATATTGTAAATGAAAAAGAACTGCTTTCACGGAATGTGGTTCACCATGGTAATGACATTGAAAGAGAAAGCACAACGTCGCCAGATGCACATGGAGTGTCGTGTTGGTTTAATGAAAGAAGTGCGATACTACGGCACAGCGCAATATTTACAGGAATGCGAACACGACTACATTGGCCAAACACTAAATTACTTTACCTTAGCCGAGACGAGAAAATTGAGCATAGGCTGCCCAGAGGCCTGGCATTCCTGCTGAATGGTTGGAAATAACTTATCTCTAACTTATCTCCCAACTTATCTCTCCAGTAGTTGGCTCAGGAACTGAGGCCTCGACAGAACGGCCGTGACTCTCGTGCAGCACGGTCAGTCATTTGCATTAGTCTCTCTACTTGGAGGCCCACATAAGCTTCGTCATTTCTCATATTCGAAGAGAAAAAATTATTCGACAATTTTGAACAGGGAATTCTCCAAATACAATATGGATCGAGCAGCAAAATGTATCCGATTCTTATCCGAAATTTCACTAATAGTAAAGCCTTTATTTAACGAAGTTGATGGGGAGCCATAATTACTTTGGTTATGTCCGTTACTTAGCTATATTAATTAAGGCATGTACTGTACTATGAATCTCTATGGGGATTTCAAATAAAACTTCACTTCCTTTATTGTACCCATTATTTCTTTACACGTCATTTCGTTATAACAACCTTCGTATGCCGGTTGTTCAACCAACGTCTCTGAACGTGCGTTCCTTTCCGCGAGACACTGGCGATCGTGTGGACGCCATCTTCCTAGGGCTCTCCAGTCCAGGAGCGCAGCTGGCGCCGACTGACTTTGATTTCGACCTTCGCCAGGTTTTACGAGACGCGCTGTGCCTCGCCAGTATAGGACGCGTCACTCTAAAGGCTGGGAGAAGCCCCCTTCGCAAATACATCACGTGTCTTCCCGACGCTGCGAGCCGCCTCGGGCTTTCTGCGTTCCGGTTCCAATCAGTCCTGGATTAACGTATGACGAATGCCTCTGGGAGCAGCTGAGGGCCGGTCTGACTCGCAAGAGTTATGGCGAAGGGAGGAGCATTAGTGGCGTTAGGGCATCCAAGTTGGCCTATTCCTCCTTCCGTTCGCTGGGGCTACAGCTAGCGTGCGTCCGCGGCAGCTCGCAAACAGGCATTGATCACGAAACCCTCCACCGCGGCTTCTACACAGGGTGGCATTGTTTGTCCGTCTGCCCGCTGTGCCTCAAGAAAGCGCCGTTTGCGCTGTTCAGGCAAGTCATGTCATTCATAAGGCGGTAATGAAACGTTCACACAGTGATGTACAGAGTGTGCTACAGGCGCGACGAATTGGAAAAGCATATCAAAAGAGCACGCCAACGTTATCTGCCTTCTGTGGCATAAAAAAAAAAAGGCTTCGTTGTCAGAGAACCAGCTCCTTATTGCATTTATGGTATGGACAAATTGAATGTTCGGTTGCTAGAACAGTAAACTGTTGTTTTTTAGATCAGGGCGTCACAGATGTGGTACGGCAACGACGTGTAGATCTCGCTGGCAAGCGCAGCATATTAGCCTAGCTAAAAGTGGCCCAAACCTTATCAGCTAATTGGGTTTTATGTAAATCAATTGTTCACAGCTCAATCGCAGGAATGTTTGCTAAACGTTTCCCTCGCTGAATTGATCTGAGCAATGACAGTCGTGCTTTGAGCAGCACCTATGCGTACTGCATGGATGATGCGACGAGGACCTATGGGGTGATGCGTGCCAATGTGTTTTGCACGACCGGAGCGGTTCGAGCCTAACCTGATTGGCCATCGACAAGCTACGTATCGACAAGCTTTGCCAGCCTGCGACGGCTGGCGGTGCCTGAGGAATAAATTAAACTAATTTATACTCTGAGGTATTACGTGCGAAACCCACGATACGATTACGAGGTGCGCCGTAGTTGAGGATTCCGTATTGATTTTGGCCCTCTGGGGCTCGGTAACGTGTACCCCATGCATGGTACACGGGCATTTTTTTTCTCGTTTTTCTTCTTCTTTTTTGCATTTCAGCCCATTGATATGCAGCCACCGAGGCCGAGATTTGACGACAGAGAGCTAGTTGTAGCACTTGAAGAGCACAGGCACAGAAGAACAACAAAGGAAACACACACGCAGCGATCCGTGGGTGTCTCCCTTGTTCTTTTTCTGTCCCTGTGTTCTTTAGCGCTACAATTAGTTCCATGTCAAGCAATTCCTACAAGCCTACATTGCCGCTCGAGGCGGGATTTGATCCCGCGCCCTCGAGCGTAGCAGCGCAACGCCAAAGCCATTATAGCCACCACATTGGGTGCAGCAGTGATTGGCGATGACAAGCTATCTAGACGTTTCCAACGAAACGATTTGTTACTGTGTAACGAATAACTTCCCATCGGGAAATACGATTTCATTTAATTCACGAAAATAATGTACCGTCAACTAATGTGTTCCACGCATAAATTTATGCCAGTGCTGCAGACTCTCTTGAAGGGAAGCAAGGTTGGTTGGAAGACCTTTTACACATTTTCTATTGAGTACTCGTAAATGAACAGTAACTACATTTAGGCTTTGTGTAGTCAGTAATGCCATACTTTTTGTACATTTCGAATGGCAGGTCAAAACCACATGTACAATTTAGTTATTGGATGGAGTCATGGTGAGGAAGAAAAAAAGAAATTGTCAGTATTACCCGAAGGCGAAGCATTGAAAGCGATAGCATGGTTTAGTGTTGCGCTGAAGGCGTCTCAGGAGGCTGGCGTGATGAGCGTGCCGGTAGTGCTACAGGTGTCGCCCCTAGATGGCGCGCCAGATGGTATTACCAGATAATACACAGACGCTCATCGACGCCGTCGGCGCTCCCGGCGCGAACGCGTAGTGAACTTGGTTGCAGCCAGCGCCTCTGGCGGTGGCGGCACGAAAGACCGACATTGAGCCGCTGTTAGTTTTCACTCCACAACGCATTACGCCGGCTAACCCCCGTATTCAGAAATGCATCACAACTTGAAGCCCTGTTACGGTTGGCGTCTGGCACTTCGTGCAGAAAGGTCTTTTCTCTCACCCGACCTTCTTCGTCGAAGTGAGGCGTGACTTCTCCTGCGATGGTTGGCGCCCCGCACCACGTGCAGAAAGGACTTTTTTTCTCACCCGACCTTCACACACCTTGCCTCGTCGAAATGAAGCGTGACTTCCTAATTTGCCATGGCCATTTCGAGTGTCTGCCGGTCTGGCGGAAGCCCCGCAGTGTTTACAGGCCTCTTTTGTGTGTGTGTGCATGTGTGTGTGTATGTGTGTGCGACTTTAGAGGGACCCTTTCATCGAACGGCCAAAGTCTACAGGAGAACTTCCACGAACCAGTAACGCGCAAAAGAGACGGACAAGCGTCTACAATTCCAGGAGTTGGGACGGCCTCCTCCTTGCAGCAGGCTTTCTGTGCCGGTCACGTGACGTCGACGGAAGCAAGATTCCTCCCACGATTGTAGAGAGCCTATTTAAGGGACTCCGAAATGTAGTTTTGATTACTTCATGCTCTTCTCATTTTCTTTCACCATCTTTTGAATAAACCGTGCAAGTTTCGCACTAGAAATCGTCTCGCCCTTGCTTGGTCGCCATGGTCTACCGGATCCCTGCAGCCCGCCGACAACGCCACGCTACCCAACAGTAATGTCGGTCGAGATTCGATAGGCAGGCGTCGCTACAACTCAGGAGCAGTACGATACGCTACCCCGGAATACGCAACAGCCCATGCTTGACTTGACATAAATGACGCCTGGCGCAAACCCGCCCAAGACGCTAATTGCGTTTCCTAGGGTGCGTTCACGACAGGCGTCGTTTAAATCGAGTCAAACGTGAGCTTCAAGTTAAGATGTATTTCTTGAATGTGGGGGTAAGTCCCAGTTTCACGTTGGCTGAGCATGAAGGTCAGATTTACAGAACCAGGCGTTTTCTGGAGTTTGCACCTGGAGTAGGAGAGCTGCATCGCTCTAAAAACTACCACTTAACCATCACTGACGCAACACGGCTCGTCCGGCGTCTTGTCAAACATAGTAGCGCCTTTGGTAAGGTGATCATGTGCGCGAATACTATACAGTCTGGATGGAGTGAACTGGCGTAACATTGGATAAGGAGAGGGATCATGTGACTGGCTGCTTGCTCAGTTTCCATGGTTTTTTTTCGGTTACCACTACTGGACAAAATTGACAAGAAGTATTCGCTTCCACGGATGTGGACATTGTGACTGGACGGGCCAACAGGCGCAATTCATGGTTCTATCCAATTAAGGTACGCTATTCCTGCCGCTCTTATTGTTCTCGACTCCCTTCTTCTTTCTCTTTCAATCATTCACAGAACAGAAAACAGCAAGTTAATTTTTTTCAATCAAGTGCTGGTAGTTCAATGACAACTATAACAACCATTACTGCATATCGCGTGTGCATGTGTGGTTCGCGTGGCCCAATGGATAAGGCGTCTGATTCCGGATCAGAAGATTGCAGGTTCGAGTCCTGTCGCGGACGGTTCTCTTTTTTTTCTATCCTTGATGGAGCCCAGTCATCCATTCTCATCACATTAATCTTTACATTCATATCCTTACATTTATATACGCTGGATCTTTCTTGCCCTCATCGTTATTTTCTTTTGGCAACGTGAGCACGGTTATCACCCTCTCAGTTAACTGGCGTCGGAGGAAGAAATGGGTCGCTTCGAAAGAACGTCTGAGTTGTGGCGATCCATACACTAGCCGAACAACAGCGGCGGCTGTCGTCCATTCAATCTTGGATATCACAATAGTTATCGGAGGCAAATGTTGAAAGGTCAACTCTTACGATTTTCTCGGGCGCGTGAACCCTAACTAAATGTGTGCATTATTCATGACAGTTTCATGCTATGCATCCAGCGTGGCGCCTGAAAGTTGTGTAGGTAGTGGGGGTGGTAAGAACTTTATTACAATTCTGTTCAGGTAAGATCTGGCAAGTCCGAGTCAGAGAATGCCCTTCACGAGGAGCGACCCTATCGGAACGAGTGCTTGCTGTCGTCTTTGATCTGGCGTTAGTTTTGCAAAAAACCAACTATAAGGATCGGCGTGCGCACTCAGGAACACGGCCTTATAAAATAATATTTATACTGGCCACATTGGGCCCGCCGCTAATGACGTCAGGACGAGAGCAGCAACGCCGGTATCGACATCTGGCGAGACTTTGCTTAAGCCACGCGCACAAGTTTTTTTTGCCGTAAGCGATTGCATGCATTCGACTTACCTGCTAACCGATAAAAGTTTGGAAGTAACGTGAACTTCGCAAAGCAACCTTCTTCTTTCTTTGCGTTTTTTTTTGTATAAAACAGTCGCGAGCCACAAGAACGTTTAAAATTCACTTCAGTTGAACACACCCTCCCAAGATGTCGCTCTTAGTGCTGCTATAATGGCGCGTGTCATCTCCATGCCATCACCACTGACGTCAAAAAAAGTTTTCAGGCCCTCTATTGATGTTCCTTATTGAAGTGAAGCTTTCTTTGCCATTTCCTCTCACATCGCAGGTACTGGCTAGCAGCCTACTGGTGTCTTTACGAGTAGACGACCACTTGGATCGCTGGGTGTGTGACCATTCATGGCTAATCCATCAGAATAAGTAGTTGCCACTAGGCGTGTGGGCCCCAATAGACATGCAGACCAAGAGGCAAGACGTGAAGTTGGTAAAAATGCGCTGGATCTTCCAACCTTGTATCAATGGTCGACTTGCAGCATTAACATTACTCATTGCACCTGGATGAATGCCGCTCGAGTCAATGCAAGGTTGCGTTGCCCCAGCTTCCGATGGAAAGTCCCACCCCTAATTTTATCGCGGAATTTTGATCCTTCTTTGACTATTTCAATTGATCATTTCCTTCTTTCTTGCCGCCAATTCACATCCTTGAGCAAACTTTTCGCGGAAGGAAGGAAGGAAATCAACTTTATTCGAGGTCCTGCAGGCCACGAGAGCTTTAGGCTCTCATGGAGTGGGCGTCTCCCACGACGGAACCGGGAGGTTGAACTCCCTCTCCGCCATCTCGCCTTGTCGATGACTATTCCAAAATAATATCATTGGAGCTGTGCAGTTTAGCCGTAGCCACAGGGCAATTTGTAATGCGCTCCGTGCGTTTATAGAAGTATGAAGCCGGTTACGTTATTTAGGGCTTTTATCTCTCTGCTGGGATTTAACCACGTGTCCTTTTAAGGAATATACTGTGAAAAAAAATAGGCTATATTCTATCATTAAATAGGTTTACTATCTTGCTTTTTCAATGTACTTTTTATTTATAAATCTTCTTTTAAAATTCTCGTTTGTGAGGTCAGTCTCCCTCGTGGGTATGTGCCGTGTTGAAAAAGGAAGGAACATGAACATCAATAAGTGAAGAAGTGGCTAACAGAAGCAGCCGAGAGGGAAGAAAGATGCGAAGTGAACAACATCGTAATCATCATTATCAGCAACGAATCACGCTCTCAGCGCGGAAGAGACGGTGGCCATAAAACAGAGTCGAACGGAACAAGAACGTCTTCGTTACTCTGCCCGGCTGGGCGCAGAACATGAGTGTTTGCCGGCTCGTAAACGCCAAGCGGAACGACGACGCTTGGCGGCCAACGGCAGCGAGGAACGTTGCGATTATAGAAGTTAGAAGCGCGAGGTAGTGACGGCGTTGAACGTTTCCATTTTATTTCGTCTACTTCTCGTCTATTTCTCGACGCACGCACCGCTTCTCGTTGCTGTGCCAAGCGAGCAACACCAGTCGGCAATTGAACAGACTCTAGAAAGTGCGGGGCACGACTACAGTCGGCGCATCATCTACAGTCCCGAGGCCCACGCGACCATGTGAAATGCCCCATGTTGAAGTCGCATCGTTAATTACGAGCACTGCTGTTACTGACGATGCATGCCGCAAAGTGTGTTTGATGAGGGATGGAAGGGATGCGTAGTGATGTGCAGTGCAACACAACGGAGACGTGCATAGAAACTGACCAGTTTATCGTACATTCGCATCGTGTCGACATATGGGCGCAGCCCTCACAGCGAAATATTTGCGCCATTGCGTTACATTTGCGTGGCCGCGCTGAATTCGCGTAAACATTGCATTGCATTTCCGTCATTGGCGTTGTTAAATTTGCTTAAAATTGTATTGCACAATGCGTCATCTTGCGCGAACATTCGCGTCATTAGCGTTACGCTTGCGTAGCCTTTGCTTTAATATTTTGATAAACATTAAAGAAAGCTTCGGTTATCACTGATTCCCGCATATATTGGGGATGCGTAGATCGTTGCTCATCGGTTTTTGTATCGAAGCGAAATATATTACCCGTGACAGGAGGGTACATAAAAAATTTTAAACAACTACTTTGCTGGCTCGACTGAGAAGTCACCGGTGCGGTTCGTTAATAAATGCTGAAGAAAACAAACGGAACCATTTGCAATTTAGCAGCTGCATGTTACCGTGCAGAATCGTGTAAGGGCGACACTATTTCTTTGCAGTTTTGACGAGCTGCGGCCCTTACACGGGGCCGAACCTTTTGGTCAAAATGGTGCCGGCCAAGCTCGCGACTTGTACACACACCGGGGCCTCGCCGTCTGGACTCGCCGAGTAACGAAAACGGCGTCAATATCCCAACTCTTCAGCCATAACTGTTTGAAGCAGCACTACTACGCAGATGTGAGCTGCCGGCATAAAGCGACACGACGGCTGCCAAGAAAGTGGTGTAAAATCCTTCTCTTCAGCAGCAGGGTACGCACCGTAGTTTAAGAACACTCAGGGGAATACATCCCGTCATGTAGCGTACGAGCGAATGTGACTACTGCAGAGGTCAGTAGCGCAGCTCGATTAGCTCGCAAACGCGAAGCCTATTCGGTGTCTGCAAAGTTCGTTCACGATATCTATTTTCGTTTTTTCCAGTAGCAATCAGCTGAGAAGGGCAACGTCTAAGAAGCGAACTCTGCTTACGTTCTCACAAATACGGTAGCTCACAGGGTCGTAGTGACACGAGGCAGCGCTCCTGTACGAAGCCTAATATGGAATCCCATTTGGTCGATGCCGGTTCAAAAGGCCAGTGACGCTCAACCAGCTGGACCTGGAGACTGCGGGCCAAGGCAACGGGGGTCCGAGTGAGAAGATGGCGTTTCCTCCAGACCGTGCCGTCTTTCACATATAGGTGCGCGCGTTCGGCCGTGAACCGAGGCCCAGCGTCGAGAAACGACGTCTGCTTCGCGCTCACGTACTACCCGGAAAAGAGCAGCTGTTCGTCGCAGACGACAAGTCTCCGAAAAGCCCTCTGGCCCGCACGCGTTGAGGCGAACCAGCTTGGCTAAACAAAGCGAGCCCATTTCGCGGAGCACGGGAACGTCCCGTCCTCGTTGCCGACCGAGTGCGCAGGAAGCTCTGGGCCACTGTCCTTATATATATATATAACTGCGAGCGCTCGCGCAGGCTGGAGCTGCAGCCAGCCGATAAGCTGCGGCCTATCCCCATTGACAGCGCGTGCTTAAAGCTTCCGTCCAACGCCATATTGCCGGCACTTCTTGAGGTGTTTCGCCAATGCACCCCCTACGGGCGCAATGCGTACGCACGGGAAGACGTCGTCAAAAGCAAAAGCGCTGATGAGAACATTGATATTCAAAACGGATCGTACGGAACGTGAAGCGCTTGCGATTGGATGTGTGCTGCGAGCTTGTCTGCCAAGTTTGAAGTGTTTTGGCAAAACGAGTTGGAAGGTAGACGACTAGACGTTTCTCGGTATCAGTGCGTCGTCACGTAGTGGGTTGACTTCTTTCATTGTATTTCACATGCAGTGTTCTACACCTTTTTTTCTTTCACGCGGCTGGGTAAGTGATTTTTGTTTATTTATTTGTACATACTGCAGCCTAACATTTGGCTATAATATCCTGATTCAAGTACTTCAAGTATGCTGAAGTAGTTGATGTTTTCATTACTCGCGTTACTGTTGAGAGTTCTCGCATGCAGTCCACATTCTGTATATACATGACAAAACTAACTGAAGAATTGAAAATGTCAGATTAATTCTGCAGCTGCGCGTTTTCGTGATTCTCAGTATACAAGAAGCGCAGTGAAATTAAATTTTCGGTATTGACTGGCGCCTTAAGGAGGTACGCTTAGTTTAAAGGCTGCTTTGAGTATATAATGCCGATTCTGTCGACACTGGGGACTTCTGCAATGTCCTCATAGCTTTAACTTGTCTGTAAACCTATCACAGCTTACGTTATACTGGAGCACGGGGGGAATAGACGTGCGCAGCAGCGACGGTGGCGCCATCTTGTGATGGTGATGTCAACGAGAGGACAAATTGTAATTGCAACGACCATGTAGTACCTGTCTTGTGGTACAAAGGTGCCAGCAGCAACACTCTTTAGCGCAAAGGGGACTTATTCTTCTCTCCCGTTTTTTTTTAATCTCGAAAACAAACAACTTGACCAATAATGCTTTTAGCGCGTCGTTTTAAAAAGCGGCACAAGGTGGCGCTACCAATGCTGCCGCTGACGTCTTCGGTGTGAAGTTTTTTTTTTTTTTTAACCGAGTGTCCCAGTTAACCTTACCCAAGCTAGCCAACGAAAAAAGAAACGTTAGAAAATACGATAGAAGATGCAATTATAAGACTTACGGCGTTTAGTCGTCAGAAGTCTGATGATCGAACACGGAAGGCCTTAAAATCGTATCTTGTGCCGCGTTTCTTCTTTTCTTCTTTCTTATGTTGTTGTGAAAGAGCATAGATAACGTTAGCTGGCACACCCAATGTAAACAACAATGTGTTACCAGACAAATTCAAAATCTATTCCACGCACGTGCTAGAGTACGCATGTGGAGACTACGTACTTTGCGCTGTGAAGTAAGACTAACCTAATTAGTAGGTAGATGATTAAAATGTTCCAACGATAGCTGCCATCTACCTACAAAGTGTCAGCAGCCTCTCCGGCAGCGATTTGCGTGCAGTGAAACTAGCAGTGAAATCAGTATACGAGATTCAAATTTAAGAAACAAGAATACGCGGTAACAACGGTTCGCGACTGGTCAACAGATTTGTTAGCACCGCGACAGCTATCCCGTATGGACCGTACTCTGGCCACCACACGTACGGTGCCAGACAGTACGAAAGATAACGCAGGCTTTGCGTACCGCTCCTTTTACTACCCACGATATTACACTGACAGCTGATGAAAAATCACTATACGATGCTGATTATTCGACTCCATATCAGCTAATGTCAACCAACGAGGTCAAAATTCGTGCATCTGCATCACCCCCCTTCACCCTCTTCCATTCTAGCCGGAAAATTCGCCTTTCGTGTTACTTTTTGGACCACCTTGTCGTCCTCCGGAAGACTGACAACTTCAAATTCTCCGTCCATAGCACCGTATCGCTTTGAAATTTTTCGCGAACGCTTCGAAGTGATTTTCGTAATCGACGCTATTCTTGCACGGTTCGGTGACATTTATCTACGCGACTCTTGGTTGGATTAGACCGGATGTCCCTTACACCACGCTGCAAGAATTTCGCGAGGCAAGTATGCGGCCATCGCAGATGAACCCCGGAATCGGCGAAGCCAACGTCTTCGCCCCTCATAAACGACAAGACGCAGGTGGCCTCGCGTTACGGGCTGTTTAGCGCCGACACTCCGTGGGGATCTGTGTAAGTGAAATGTTTGTAAAAAGAACACGAGTACGCCGTTTGACACGGCACATCCTCTAAAGGCTGCGTCTTTATTAGGCGCCGTGTTATTGCAACGTTCGTCGCCAGCACCCACACACAAAAAGAAAAAAAGAAATGCAATTGGGAAATTTTCCAGAGGGTTCGTCGAACAGTCGGCGAGTACTGAAACTGAAGCCGGTCGCCGCAGTTGAAGCCTGCGCGGGCCTCACATCGGCGCCGAAGAGGTCGCTGTGCATTGCAACATATACAGTAATCGTTCATAACATCGAGGGTGCGCCAGTCGTCGACGTAATTATTATCCTCCGTAGGGTTACGTTATAAGCCTACAGTCCTTATGGCACGTGTTTAGTGTGCCGTATTGTCTTCATTTGTGGTTTCATGACGATTACTGTGCTTCAGCCGCATTCCGACGGCACCACGTACATACACATGTGTTATTTCCACAAATGTCATATATACGGTGCGCAAGGCCTGTCTCCGTTTCCCACTTACGTGTCAGTGTCTCTGTGTGGGTCGGCTTAACGTGCATCATAAAGTGCGACCACACAAACATCCAGATCGCAAATGAATGTAGCTGCTGAAGCTTCGACGAAAATGTGTTTTCAAAATTCAGGTCACCGCATTAGATATCTGCAGAGCCCACAGTAACGAATAAGCAGTTAATATCGCATTCTATTCCAGAGGTCTTCGCCTTTTGAACAGTGTGAGAACTGGAGCACCAACTGCTGTACTGACTCGCAGTCAATTGGCGTTCGAACAAACTGCAGGAAGCAAGAAAAGAAAAAAAGAACAAGATCTTTGTCCTGTGCACTTCTTGCTATGTTCCCGTCAGTTTCCGCGTGGTCAACCACGAAGCATACAGCTCTAAACGCAATCTAGTCGAGGTTTTCCGATTAGTTTGTTGTGATACCGCGAAGAAGATAGTTGTCTGTTGCGATCGCCAGCAGTACTATAAGGAAAAGTGCAGCACCGCCCAATTCATCAACAGGTAATAAAGAGCAATCAAACAACAAGAAGTACAGTGTTCTGTGCTTGCAGTGCAATATTTGACTTTATGTATGCGTACGTGTACTAAACTCATGCACAAAAGCTTGTGATTTGCGCACTGTTGCACTGTATAGTTTTTGTCCGTCTGTGTTCTACTGAGCGCCATATTTCGTGACATTATCCTCACTTTTTGCGCACATTTGTTTCCTTTGCTAAGTGACAAGGAGTATCCGGCGCCGCCACAAAGGCGCCCAACCTATCCCATTATTCATTTCATTAAAGAAGAGTACAAGAGCTCGTACGCTATGATAAAAGATACGACATGTAAGCAAACAGCAAAGAATTTTGAATGCATTCTCCACAACAATTTTGTTGTGGCATGTCGATGTAGACGTTGCGTGAGTGGATAGCGACAATAACATGTCAGCGCATGCTGGGACATAGATGCAAGCGTCTGTTAGCTCCCGAACTGGCACGTCAGTAACATTCCTCCAACCTGGAAGTGTAGAGCTGTTTTCTCAGTACTCACATCAAAAATTTCACACATTTCACTCATATTCTGAAGAATCTGCTGCCAAGTCGTTTCTAACAAGGAGACATTTAAGCACGTCACAAAATAAGCAAGGTGCTGCCTTACCTGAATCAAATTCTGCTGGAAGTTGTGGACTCGTTGAAGGAGTTAAGTAGTCGGAATGGTGTAACGTCCCGAACCTGATTTCTTGAAGCTGCAGGCTTGTTTATAATGTACACATCCAGGAATTGTTAATCACGCTCTGCTTGTTGCATTCAGAAAGTCCACTGGGCAACGAAAAACGCCTCGCACTACTACAGTGTTGCGTTTAGTAAGCACATACCAAGTATTCACTAAGCTTTCCGGCGTCGACACACGGAAGCACACAATCCGAGTTTCGTTTCACAAGACTTCGACGTCACAAAATTTACCTCTGCGCATGACCCGAGAGCCCAGAATCTTTGCAAATCCGAACGTTTTCTCACATGAAAGGTTATTGATCTCGTGGCGTGCGGCGCTGTTCACAAAATCGTACAAAAGAGAAACGGCACCAGGTCGTCAAAAAGACGTTTCGGCAAAACGTGGTTGTCCTCGCACTGCCAAAAGCACGCTCCGACGGACTCGGCGTGACCAAAACTCACTCACTATCCCTTTCCCTCGATTTCGCGGGGGTGACGTCGATGTTCACAGATTAATCCGCTCGGTCGACATTCGGAGGTCGGGCCGTTGAAGGAAACGACGAAGTTCGCAGTCTAAACCAGTCGGTCGACCCAAGTTTCGTTCAGGCAGTCTCGACGAACGGCACAGCACCTCCCACGCGTCGAACACCGGGGAATCTCTCTCGAGTCGGACACCCGCAAGCGATCCAAGCAGCTGAGATGACCAGCCCAACGCCTCTGGGATCAAACTATTTGCCTCGGTGTACGCGAATGTAGGCGTGTGCTTTCACCAGCTCGTAACGACGGTTTTGTATCTCGGTCGACGTAGACGAAGATGCCACTCTGAGAAGGGCGCTGCTGCTGCTGCTGCTTGGTTCTCAGAACCGAGCGCTCCCCCCGATTTGAGAGTTTGGCGCGTAGGGGGGCGGGCGTCGTCCGACGGTAGGCGGGGTTATCCGCGGAACGCGCGTTCACGATAGCAGCGCGATTGAAAGAAGAGAATAACAGTATTGGCAAGGGAGGAGGCTGGGAAAGTCGAGGAGGGGGAGCTGTATACGAAGAGCGATGAGGCAGCTTTGGTCCGTGCTTCCAACATTACGCTCCAGCGCGCGGTTCCTTGTTACGAGACGCTGGGAACACGACGACGCCGTTGCTCGCGGGTTGGAGAGGAGGTCTTGCCTCGGGTCTTGGATCTCCATTCAGATCCGCGCAGGACGCAGAGACGCCCGCATCTATCTACTGGTCGCAGAGCCGATTTGAATAAAGCTTGTCGCATTTGAAAGAATACCAAGTTCTGCCGACTACTCGAGGCAGATATTTATTATTTATTTAGCACGTCGACTACATCGTTCGAAGAACTACCGGAGATTAAATGAAGAAGACACCCAAAAAGAAACGATACGTCAAGGTTACAGTACTGCGATAAATAACTTGCCTGCTTATGCTTTTCGTGATAGAATATGTACAAAGCAAGCTTCTAATGCACATTGAATTCTGTGAGAATTTAACGCTTCGCTAAATTTTTATGTTTTCCTTCCTTCACAACAGTTTGACTGATGATGCAGCACCACTTGTTCTACAGTGCAAGAAAAAAGAAAAAAGAGGTTCCATCTATTTCGAACGGCAGTGGTCGGAGTGTCTAAACCCGACAATTGAGAACGACACCTTGTTCACCGTTCTCATATGTAGCATTGAATTGCGAATTGACCTTCTGTGGAACTTACGTAAGAAGATATTTATTTGAACACCAAGGTTTCAGCCATGGCAGATCTCCGCCACACCCTCTCGAAGAAAAATAATAAACAGCAGAACCGTGCTGGCGATGAAACGATTTGCTTTTAATGCCCTCAATATTTTTTTTCTCAGACATAGCATATGCACTCTCCTCGGGAACAGTCAGCACGCGACAGAGCTGTTGGAGAGCGAAATAGAAAGCGATAGCGAGTGATAGAGCGATAGAGAGAGGGAGAGAAACAGATAGACAGACACACACAGCGTCAGGTGCCAATCACACACAGAAAAAAAAAAAACACGCGCATCTCGCCACACCTCCTGCGGCGAAACTTACATGCGTACACAGCAAGCGAACATGAAAGGTGCAGTCGAGGGAGCGACATCCACCGCTGCACCGGGTGTCATTGGTGTCACCGGGTGACCGGGTGTCACCGCTGCACCGGGTAACACTGAGGAGTTCGGGGAAGAAAAAAAAAGGTATTGCTGTCGGCACGCCCGTTCCGTGCAATGACTGGGGCGCGCTCTAGATGTAATATACTCAAACGGCTGAGATCGTTAGTTCTCATTAGGCGCTCGCTCTTTTTCTTCCATTCTGTATGTGTTTTCGTGTTTTCATGTATCGCAAGAGAACACGTCCGTCACTGCTGCCGACAATATCACGTAACGTCCTGCTACCACCACAAGAATACAAAAAAAAAAAGGTTTTTAAGTGTTGCCCATGCACATGCAACAAAAACGTCTCTAAAGCTGCTTGACGCCTAATCTCTGGCCATACGTGCAAGAAAATTTTGACAGAAAGTGATCGGGACGATCAGTTACGCTTGCAGGGACTTCAAATGCGCCGAAGAGCTACGTTCACTTATACTCCCTCTCGCAAGTCGTTAGCGGCGCTGTGGAAACTGCAGCATTCCTTAGACAATGAGAAGGCCGAATGCCCCTTGAGATGTGTTCATCCGCGCCGCGTGATGTACTGAGCGGCTGCTGAATTCGAGGTATATACTACGTGCACGCGCAAATGTCCTAACACGTGTCGTATCGCTGCAACAAACTCATGTGCCAAGCGAAAACAGAACACCCTAATCCTGTCATTAACCAGACGTTTACGCCCGGAACTATATTTCGCTGCGGAACGATATTTCTTGTGTACGCCTCGTACCTCAGGCAGCGCTGCAAACGACTTGTGAGATGGAGTATAGAAGCGTGGCGGCCTGCCGTGAAAAGCAGCTCACAAGTAGAACCAACTCACTGCAGCCTACAGAAGTTATTCTAGGTAAACGGAACGCAAGATGATTTTTTCCCTAGTGATACAAGAAGAGACAGGAAAACGTCCCGTTACGTGCGTCTCCCTGTCTTTTCTGTCCCTGCTTCTTTCCTTGATTTCGCAAGCGTTATCTGAACTAGGCTATAGTTTCGTAGTTTCACGTGCACTGTGACGTCCTTTTCGGAGCGTCCTTGGACTTAACGTTCCCTCCTTCCTACCAATGCCAGTAAAAAAAGCAGCGACGTAAACTGAAAAACAACAACAAGATCTTGGCAAAGAACGTGCTTATAAATGAGGCCTTGACGAAAGTTTTCAAAATCACGATGCCTTCATGGAAAGGTGGCCCGCTCATCTGGGCGCTGTCACTTCTGGCCTCCACTGCAATTTACTAGAAATTGTCGTGGCCTAAGTTTTTTTTTTTCCTACGACCAATTACGCTTTGGCTACGTGCAAGCTTGAACACAAACGCTTATGGGCACATACACATAGTACACCGCTCAGGAGTTCGATGGCTCGCAGAGGGCCCTCTCTTAACCCACGGAAACCCTTACCCATGTCAATACACTCACATGACACGACTTCCGATACATTATGTTTGGCTTCCCTTCAGTACACTCTAGAATAATTCATGCTGTTAGTTGAGTTGCGCGTAAGTAGTGAAGGAAACGGATGAAATTGTTTATGTGCTAAGGCAGCTCTTCTTGAAAAACATATACACCTCAACAGCTTCAATTCTTGAATGCGACAAGTCTTAAGCCCGAAGAGGGGAATGAAAATGAGACAATCTCTCAAAGCCCTCTTTTTGAGCCCCCAAATACAACCACCATCACATGATTTTCAAAAACACTATGATAAAGCAGTAAGTGACAACCTCATGAGGTATAGCGTATGACATCATTTTCGAGTCTTGGTTTTAGTTTGGAGATGTTTGCTTGTAATTCAACGATCGACCAAACCTGTCATACCAACATTAGAACTCTGAAACGCCCATAAACTGTTACTGACCTGTCAAGTGATGTGTGCGATTAGACGACATTGACATTTTTATCTACACTACTTAATGCATTACCTCCAGAAGGTCACTTATGAAAACTACGCTTGTTCAAAGAGACAGCCAATTCGCAATTAACATTCCTAGTGTGCGATGAGCTTTTGTAGCGCTCGAGATGTCATTACTGCAAAATTTTTGAATATGGCAGCAATATTGATAGAAGTTAACTGTCGCCACGTGATTCTATAACGCTAGTGTGATCAGATTTAGACAATGTGTATGTCATTATATTATGTGCGCCACTAAAAGTAAAAAAAAAAGCAAATTCTAGCTTAATGCGCCCATTGCATTGCTGCAACGTTTCTGAGGCGACCGCCTTTTGCGTGGGCAGCTCCCAGAAAGCACCGACGCATGGAGAATAATTTTAGACTATCAAAATTCGTGAGCGCCTCTCTGTAATGGCGGGTGATACTAAAGCGCTAATGTTAGAATACAGATATATAAAGAGGCGATACAAATATAAAAAAAGTCCAAAGAAATTTATACTGGTCGCATATATACGCGAAAGGGTACACTCTTAATGCCTCCAAGTGAACTTTGTGCGTGTTTCCTGCTATTACATTGAATTTCTTTCAATTCGTCTTTCTTTCGTCTCCACTGAGACAAGATGCATGCTCTCTTGTGCATGAAGGGGCCTACGGTTATTACGACGAGCGCGGTGCTTTTTCAAGACATCAGACAGATTTAGCACAGCGGAGACGTGCTAGCTGAACGGACACCTGGGTACCGGAAGGCGTGGAAGCGAGGACAACGATACTAACGACATCTTGTGAAGTTTTGTTTGACAGAATCGCGTTGTAATTCGATTGAGGTGACCAACTGCTATAGGCTTAACAGCTGGCGTAAACTCGTCCACGTAGACAGAAATGACGAAAGTATGTTTGTAAATTATGTTTTCCGAACAAGAGAGTCGTGCAACACGCGAATACTTCCAGCGTGTCATGGTTGACCGCTGTGTGTCGCAAGATGTCGCCAGCAGAGCTGCCGCCGGTTAGCTTCCTGTTCCGCGGTATCGTCTCTGCTAGTACGTCTCCTCTATTCTTAAACCCTCTGTCAGCTGTCGCGGTCAGTTCTTTGGTGCGATGTTCCTCACTGTCCTAAGGTGCGGGCTGCGAAATACAGTGAATAATTTGGAACATTTACGTCACCAAGGGAACGCTTCGCCCCGTGCGTTTGCCGCTTTATGACGACAACCTGTCGCTAACTCTAGGTGAGGTCACTTTTGACGTGACAGAGTCCGAGGCTTTACATTCGCTTAGCACACACTCGCTTTGCTTCAATACATGCTGAAGCAGAGCCTTGTAAATGACTCACTCGGTCTATCTATACACACCAGACACTCTTCCAGACTATACGATCGCTCACAGGATACATACGCGAACGGGGTGACGTCGTCTTAGCCTATGTATATAGTGGCAGCCTTGTCGTTCTCAACCGAACCCCAAAGGGTCATTCTCGCCCACGTTTGCAGACACGCTTACAAAAAGAGAACTGCGATAAAGCACGTCAGTTTGTTTTGCCTAAATGCGTTGGCAGTGTTTGGGACACATCTGCGCTTGAGCACGCAAGAACCACCAGAAAGCATTTCGTGAACCAAGGCGCGTCGACAACCTGTGCGGAGAGCTCATCTCTCAGCAGCAGCCTGCCTCCAGAAGCGTTGTCAGCCTATTTCCAAGCTCGCATCAGTTTCTTTTCTTTCTTTGCTTTGTTTATTCTGCACCTGTGTTCTTTTCCTGTTTGGCTCACAGAACTCATCATAAAGTATGCCCAGCCTGACAGCCAAGCGAACGGTATTCTTTTCCACGCCAATCAAAAGTACAAGGCCATCAGGTACGCGAGAAGAGATTCAAGAAAGCATCGTAAGAAACGTCATGACCATTTTCCGCAACGGAATCGCGTTTTGAAACGTAGCGCACCTATTCTTTGTTTATATGTACAGCTACGGGCTGAAGGATTACAGACAGTGCAACAATTAAGGCCCACCACGAGCCCGTTCAAGGCCCAGTCACCAACGGGGCTCCACAGTCACCAATGGGAACCCGCCACCAATTGAGACGCGCAGGCGGCAACTCGGTTTCTTCCTCTTTTAGACATCGCTTGCATTCGGGTTACTTGTGTAGTTATAGAAGTGCTCAAGATCGTTTTTCGGTGAAACTTTTAACACACTAGCGCTTGGGTGACCCGTCACGGAGCTCTCTTGGAACCCGAGCGAAGCATCCGCGCTCAACCATCTTCCTCGTTGCCGTTTTCCCCCGTCGAAGGGGGCAGGGCAGCGGCATGGAATAAGCTAGGATTTATTTACACACATATTTATATATCACGCGAAGACAAACGCATAAACGGAAACACGCACACATGCGCACACATCAACATGTACATATATGCATTATGTATACATATACATAATATTTATACATATATATTTATATACCTAAGTAATTATAGAGTGCACACCACGGTGACGAGGAGAGAGAGGCTGAGTTTCATTTCGCTTGTTGAGTTTTTTTTTTCTGGGTTTCGAGGATACACAGTTTAGTTAAAGGTTTACAGATACTCGAGGGAGGAGTAAATAATGATGACAGTACACGCGTAACAGTGTGTAAAAAACAACAAACGATAGAGAACGAACAATGCAACAACAGTGTTTGTTTGTTTTTTTTCTTCTCCCATAAACGTCTTCATCTACATTGCCAGAAGGACACCATGCACCTCTCTACAAGAGTGAGTTGCAAGCCGGTGCCGTACAATACAAAAAAAAAAACGGAAAATCCAGGCACCGCCGATCCTGCCTGGTTTGGCGGAGTTTGAGGGCTGCCCGCATACACACGGCACACAGAAAAAAAAAACAAGATAACGCGAATGAGAAGCGCTTGACGAACGCCTTCCACGTGTGGCTGGCCTGCACACGCCCGATAAATAAGTGAAAGGAGTGCGCGAAGCGTAGGAATGATTTGAATCGTCTCAGAGAGATAGAGATAGGCACTGCAGAATAGCGGAACAGAAAGGGCCGCTGCCATATGGTCTCGCTCCTCGCGGGAGAGAGAGAGTCCGCCCATCTTGCCGGATCTCTCTCGAGGAGCCCGATTAGCACACACCCGAATTTTCGACGCTCGAAAGGTTGCGAACCGCGGTCGCGTGTAGCTGGCCATAATCCCATCCCGACAAGTTAGTGCGCCAACAGCAAGTTTTCCTTCTGAAAGTGCCGCAGCCATACCTGAACGGCTGCCAAGGTCTCTCGATCGTAGCTACTGTTTAGTGAGACCTGAAATCGCGTATTTTGTTGTCGCTGGCCCTGAATGCAACATCGACGAGCTGCGCGCAAAACCTGTTATCGGCTTCGCAGTAAGGAAGGTGGCAGGTGCGCAAATCTGCAACCTTCATTGAAGACGGCCGGACGTTGCAATGGGCCCCGACTTTGTGCGAAACCGGGTATTGTTGTCAGTTCAGGCTTCGACCTAACTGGCTTCGTGGATAACATAGGCGGTGGGGACAGTGAGGCCCGCTGAGCGAAGATGCTGGCTACAATGACGCGGTCACAACTTTCCGGGCGTCAGTTTCAACTTCGTACGAACACTCGCGTATCCTAAGTACCAATGTCTGAAGACGTGGCGCATGGGCGGGGACGTAGGCGCCGTCTAGGCTTTTGCATAGCTAGCTGTACCACGCTGCGTGAAAGGCCACCGACCGACCCACCGAACTGCCAAAGGAAAAGCGGATGCTTCTGCCGAGAAACCGAAGTGAGCTGTTTGCGGAGCCGCCTGTCCTGTCCGGTCACATGGGTGGCTGCGGGAATTTAGAGGTCGGAACGAAGTCCTGCTCGCACGTAAAGCGGAGCTCTGGGCTTTTAACTACGTGCCGCCTTGCAGTTGTTTCTCGTTTACCTGCCGTACAGAAGGGTCGTAGCAACTCACGCGATTACTCTTCACTAAATCTTCGATTGAGAGCGGGCCTACGCTTTCGTTGCGGTGTCTAAGCCTCACATCGCATCGCTGCCTGAACCTGCACCGTACAACGTCGGAGCTCCAGCATTTCTCCAAATGGTAGCTTCCTGAGCAAGGTCTTACATATGTTTCACAGTCGCTTCACCGTAATACAGCTGTGTAATGTGATGAAGCACACAAAATGTGTTGCGTTGAATGGAAGTGAGAATTTGCTCAACACCTAGGTGTAAACAACATGTCATTGTTTAGTATAGTTCGACGGTGCCTCCAGGACATTCAAGGCGTTGCAACGGTAACACTAAATCTGGCACTCGGATGGGTCCGTAGAATTAAGATTCTTCGCCACCGGCTTTATCGTAATCTGAGTTGCTCTCCTGAGGCCTTCATCTACCTGTACGATTTTTATTTTTGTATGCTCAATAATATCACCGCAATACACATGTGTATTGCAGTGAAACTTGCTACAGCAGATTCGTCATTATGGAACGCATATAAGACCACTGCCGCTTCCTGTAGGCTCGCATCTACAGTTGTACCTGAGATCTTTTCGTGGTGTCTTCTCTTAATGATAGAAGGAAGAACGAAGTAGTACCGGGGGCTAAATTCTCGGCGAGTTGACCAGTGCATGCAGTAATCAATTCCATTGATCCTGGGGGTAAACTAATGCAATACGGGTAAGTGCGTGAATCATTGTTGTTGAACTCCCTGATTGGTGACTATAAACAATGCCCAATTTTTCATTAGGCAAGCCAAGATCAACACTATAGGCTTAACTTGGTGGAAGAACAGAAAATTAAACTTTTTACTAAGCAGAACTGTCACAGACCATACAAATAATTGCGACCTGATCATGGCCACTTAGAGTATTCTCCAGGCATGTATTACTAAACGTTCCGAAATCAGCCGCTGGCTGCTACTAGAGCGCCGACGAAGTTTACTGCGTCTGTGAAAATCTTGAACGATCCCTCGAATAATAAAAAATTGATGGCTTCGCAACACACTCCTCCTTCCACGTCCTACTTGTCAATTAATAATTAATTAACTAATTATTATACTGCTGACAGATGTAAGTGTAACGTAACACGCCCTTGTGCTTCTGTTCATTTTCACGAGTACACAGACATCCGTTTTTCGTAGCTCAAAGGAGAACCATACTGTGCTTCTTACGTCACAAACAACGTTCAGCTTGGTGTCAGTTAAGTGTTCTTCCGTGCTATAAACATTTAAGCTCATAGGTCACCTTTCGCCAGAGTACTATGTCTCCACAGCTACATGTGATAACAGTACAACCTTGTTTCGATCTAGTGATATGTGCGCTTAGTTATTCCTCCTTCTTGACTGAAATCTGCTGAATCACTATTCGAAGGCCAGCTCCTACGATTGTTTCAGCTAGAACGAATGAACAACGCTGTGTCTCACTGCTGATCCGCGGAGAGTTTATCCGCTCGGTCGCTACCAGCACAACATGAGTGAAATACAGCACGGTGCAAATGTCAGCTTGTTGGTGCCTTAATCATCGTGAAACAAAAGCGCGAAGACGGGACACAGCTCAATGGTCTGGCAGAAGATACATGACCCCGGGACTTTAAGCGACGCACGAAATCGTCTCCCGTGCCTTGAAGACGTGTGCAATCTTCACATTGTTACTTCATCGTGATGAATCAAACATTGCGCGTAGTAATGCGTGTGCCTTACGTACGATCGATTATTCACTTTTCTTTCTACAGACTCGCAGAGCATCCATATATCTCATAAAAGCTTGACTTATTTTATGCATCAACGTTCTTTCACTCGGTTGCCGCAAGAGATTATGTTTCCAACATTTTTTCTGTCATTGGCCGGTGCCTTCGCTATCATAGCGCAAAGGTGAAATCGGCTCAACAACCAATATTACGTGTACAATTTGCGTTGCTTCCCGGTTCGTCCGCTCATCGCCACGACCAAGTGCGACAGCCGACGGGTCGTAGCTAAGACTCCGGCGAACTCCGAACTCACCGGAGTTGCGCGCAAAGTGCTTTGCGAAGTGAGGTTTCCGATTAATATGGCCAGTCGTCCACTTTGTGTGACGTAATCTGGCTGCCCACCTGTCCCACTCCTGGAGAACTTCTGCCGATTCCAGGACATGGCCGCGCAACGCTTCGTTGGAGGGGAAAAGAAAGAAAGAAAGATTGCTTTCTCGCCTATAAACATGCAGCACAAGCTAAAAGGGATGATACCAAAGGGTGTTCGAAATGCGCACAACACGTACCAATATGTATATGATGAAGACGCGCGGACGAAAGCACACGTCTCGTAAAAACACGCAATATGTACAGTCAATAAAAGCGGCAACTTGCTCGTCATATACAAGAAAGAAAAAATACATCAGCTTGCGTTAAACAAACAAGTCATATAAACAAAATAGGATGCCACAATAATTAAAAAGACGTATAGCTATCGTTTGGGTATCGCTCCCCGTAGACTTCAGAAAAACTGGTCGCGGAGTTACAGTAACAAGTAAATATTCTTGGTATTTTGTTTCTCAGTAAGATATACAGCGCTGTGGATTTATATTATGGGAGAAAACAATGAATATGGGTCTTTCCTTCACTGTCACAAAAAATTCACATATGGAACTAGTCAACAGGTTGACTCTTTGTACAAAAAAAAAAAAACCCTCAAGGTTAAGAATTAAGAATCCTTGCCTTCACAATGTGCGAGTTTGAGCTCGTCACAGGACGTCCCGTCCAGTTTTTTGGCACGGTGAGAAAAACGAACGGAATAAAAAAATATATATTACGTTCTTCACGATTTTCCCGCTGTAGCGACAAGTACCAGTAAAAAAAAAAGAAAGAAATCGAGTATTATCGCGTCGCACAGATAACAGCAGAAGCGATAACGAAAAGAAGGCTGTGGTCACATGGAATCGAGGAAGGCGGTATATGGAAGGCTACGCAACGAACAGGACGTTGGTTTCCGTGGCCGCTAGCTTTCAGCCGTGTCGGGCTATGCGAATCGAAGGCAGCAGCAGCGTGGCAGAGCGAAGTCCGGGGAGATCACGACGTGTCCGCCTTGTCATCCTGCAAGAACCGGTGGTGCAGCTTTAAACTACGAGAAAACTACGCGAAGCAGTGTTGCATTAGTATTTGCGCTGTCCTATTAGTCCTCCTTGTGCCTGCGTCTTCGACGACGCCTGCCACATCAAACCAGGAATCTCTAGAAACTCGCACATCTTTCTGTCGTTCCGATGTAGGGCCGTAAAATATTTTTTTTTCCCTGAGAACTGTTTTTGGCTTCGTGATGTAATGATAGTTAGGGAGAATAGGGGTCCAAGATACACGCGACATAACATGCACGGTGCAGCAAATGTCAGCTACGAAAAAGGAAAACCGAGGGACTCACTCATTTGTCAGAAACAGCCACGCGAGGCCGACAGGCAGTCAACCCAGGTAAAGCCTAGGGTAAGTTATTTCTAGCTTTATTTGAAATGTAGAAATGATAAGGTAACTGAAAATGGAAATTGACAAAACAACTTGCCGCCGGTGGCAGCCGAACCTTAAGCTTTCCTTGGCTTCATTGCCTGTTGGCTTTCTTGTGTATATGTCAAATATGCAGTGCTGTGTCCGAGGCATCAGAACAACCTCGAAGAGCACTACAGTGTAGGGGCTACGTGAACTGCTCCGAGGAAGGATCAGAGCAAGTCACTGTTTAAGCTCCGTGTTTCGCAGCAAAGTGCAGAAACTAAGCTGTAACGGAAATAAGTTATAATCCGGACTAGAAGCAGGATTTACGACGTCCAGGCGGCACGCAGTGACGTCATAGACGTCGCCATATTGTTGTACACCCAGTACGGTGATAAAGCTGCGCTTCATCTCAATCCGCTTATCTCCGCCAGCACAATGGAAGCTCTGAGTAGCACAACCAAGCTGCCTACGTGACGTCACGTGAACAGGCGGCCTGTAGGCGGCCTCCTCAACAGAAGGCGGCACATTGTAGCTGATCTGGCGGAACCTGAGATACATATTGAAATACTGCGTATTCCAACATGTTTCATTCACAGAACAAAACAGAGCGAATTGTTTTTCCAGCAGAGAATGACGTCATGTTAGTTGGCGTCGTCATGGTGGCAGGAAACTATGTGCATGGTTACGAAGGCAACAGAATGAGTCAGGAAGTCGGGTAAAGGCACTACTCAAACGTTCAAAAATTCAGAAACGCGCATTCAAGGGAATACAGACTACGAATCTATTACTGCTTTTAGCCACGCACGTGATCAAGCTACAGCGAGTTGCGCACAACGCGGGAAAACGGCCTCGCAGTAAGGCAGAAAGCTAAGAAATCATGCACAACCTTCGCGGACATAAAACGGTAGGTCGCGTGCGCTCTCTGCTAGCTGCAGAAGTACAAAATTCGGCGTGAGAGGGAGGAGAGGGGACGGAGTAATTATATGTGCGCAGTACGCGGGTCATCGCGGTTCACGTAAGACTGAGGGCCGCAAGGTAGACGCTTGTGACGAATTTTGAACGGCTGAACTGGAAAGAGGGAAACGACTAAGAAAGACGGACGTGGACACGTCACTGGAGCAGAAATGGCACAACAGCAGAAAATGTGCATGCCAAGCCCTTTGCAGTCAGGATTAGCGTTTTAGCCAAAAGCGGCTGCGAGAAAAACGGGGAAACCCTGGAGGCCATGGAGATAGCTAAGGAGGAGAGTGCGTGCGTAAGCACGCCCTCAGTAATTTTCATGACTAAAGAGAAAAAAAAGAAACATATCTTATCGGCAGGTGACATGCAATCACCTATCGTTTCCCTTTACGTGGCCGATACGAGGCACGGACTCTATGTGTCTGTATTTTCCTTTTAGCGTGCACACTACCACCATAGAGAGAGAGAGAGAGAGAGAGAGAGAGAGAGAGATTAAGAGGAAAGGCAGGGAGGTTAACTAGATAGTCTCCGGTTTGCGACCCTACTCTGGGAACGAGAGATAGGCGTTAGACACTACCATAATATATGTAGCTGCACGCGCGAAAATAAATTCATTTGTTAGTACAGTGATGTCTTTATCTGTCTTTCTTAGTCATTTGTATTTTTTTTTGCAGTTCAGCTTTTCAAAACTCGTCTTAGCTATGAGCCAACTAGGTTAGTTAAATGCTATTCTATATGTTTTGTTCTCTGAACCATGACCCAGATGGTAAAGTCTCTCGGTGCTGCCGAACGCGCGGAAGTGTTTACCCATTCACAGACACGAGACAAATGGAAACATTGACGGTACCTGCTCATTCACCGTGTCGTGGTCTCCAGTGCCGTTGACTCGTTGCAAGGCGTCGTCAGCTTCAGCGATCATCTTGACACGGCTCTCGTTCTGCAGCAAGCGAAAATGACAGCTTGACATTTTGGGCTTGACAAAAAGTGTCGACAACATAAAGCTTAGTCGATTGTGTTCGGACAGAACAGATGTGCTAAGAAAACTCTTGAACTGGATGGCAGAACATCGGCTCCTTACACTGAAAGTTCCACGGCATTTATGTCAAAGAGATCAGATGAGCTCGAAGCGACGATAGTACCGCCAAAGAAATAATAAGAGAGTCGTTTCTTGTCACGATGGCCTATACCTTCGGAGATATATAAGGTACAGTGACGAAATTTTCGTTATGTCAGTTAAAGCCCGCCTGCAATGAGCCACGTCTGGCGCTTATTTACTGGTTTGCTATTGAAGCTACCAGGTTAAGAGCCCCATCGGCGTAATTAGCGTTTACTCCAACGTAGTTTCAGCCCTGCGCAAGTTCAGTTTGAAACCAAATTGGTGCAAGTCTATCTTCTCGTTTCGCCCGGGGTATTGTCATTGCTGCAAAATGCAATTCTCGCTTTCGCCTACTTTATCAACTTGTAAAGTTGGACAAAAGGCAAATCTCTATGTCATCTAAGGAAGGTATAGTTTAATACGTTAGGACGTGCTATGGTTGCGTAGACTGGTCTGTATATAACCAACTTCAGGCATGAATTAATTCTGCCCACTGAAGAAGTTAGTTTCGCCACCCTTTGTGCCTGATCAGAATCGTGCAAAGTATACAGGTGCAGAACGTATCAAGAATGTTCTGTTCTTTACTGCATTTTGTCAAATTTGCGGAGTGCGAACTCTGTGCGAGAGCCCTCTACATGGACGTCAAACATGAGAACATCAACAACTTCCCGTCTAGCATACTTGGAAAGTACCTGTCCAGCCACACGAAAAATATGCCTGGTCTAAAACATTGTGGGAAAAAAAATATGAGGAACCAACCCCGGTTGCGATCTAAGAGAACGCTTAGCTGCTTTGGGAGGTGGTTATTTCTGGCACTATGTTGCAATATATGTGTTGTGGGTGGCGCTACGGTTACCAACCTGTGTTTACCCGTATGTGGGAGGCAACGGGCACTTGGGTCAGCGCATCCACAAGGACAAGTTCGCAAACCAGTACAGCGTCTGCGACCAGAGGCGTAGCAAACTACTAAAACTAAAAACTAAAACTAAACTAAACTAAAACTAAAAACTAAAACTAAAACTAAAAACAAACTAAAAACGCGAGCTGTCACGAGGGAAAGGTTTTTACCACTGTGGTAGGCTCAAGGAAATCCTTTGGCTAGGCTGCTGCACCGCATTCAGAATCGGCCCACAAACACGGCTAGACCCCCCTCCCCTCCCGCCTCCTGAAGAAAAGTCCCGGTTAGTCCCAAAACAAAGCTAAACACACGAAAATTTTCAGTTTCACCCCCGAAGGCCGAAGCATTGACTAGGATAGCAAGGCTTAACGTTACGCTTGAAATTTTCAGACGGTGTCCTTCAACTAACTATACGAGGGTACGACATGTCTTCTTTCGGCGCAGCACGAGGGGTGACTCCCGCTACAGCGCCCTGGAGTTACTAGGCGTCTAACACAACACTGGCGTAATGGGGGGGGGGGGGGGGGGGGGGGGGGGGGGGGGCGTCGCACCTCGGTGGTGCGCAAGATAAGGTCGACGGCAAACCGTCGGCTTTAGTAATCACCCAGTGAAGCATGACATAAACGTTAGCTTGACGCTTCTTCCCGCACCGCTCGGAGCAGTGCATGCGTGCAGCAGATCAACAGTAACGCTAGGATGACTATAGTGTTCGCAGCGCTCATGGCCGCTCTAGCGTCGACTTCGCTTTGCCTCTCTTTTTAACTCTTTTTTTTTAGCTATACCAAGCGCACTCTACGCGTCTCGGGAGGCCCCCCTTAAGGATAACCGAGTGAACCGACCGCGCATGCGCCGACGGCGTTTCTGCGCCTCGAGAGTGAGTATGTAGGTGGTGTTCAAAACCCGACAATTATGACGGGTTTCCGGCTCCCGCAATCGCTTCCGCCGCGTGCAACCAGCAAAGGTATAGCCTTCGAGATCCGCATCTGTTTTCTCCAAGTAGGGGCAACCACTAGGGTTTGCGGATTTGGACGCAACTTATTAATATTGCAATAAAACTAATCAAGGAGCGAACCCGCGACGTGACGACTTACTGAGACCGACAGCAATTTCGTCCAGCCTTCTTTCTACCTTCCAACTCGCTCTGCTAAAGCACCTCATGCAAATTATTCAAACTTGCAGCACTGGTTCGATAACAAGTGTTTCAAGATCCACGCGACGCGTTTTGAGTACCGTTATCTGTGTCGGTGCTCTTGCTTTTTTGCGACGCTGTCTTGGCATGCGCAGTTGTGCGCGCAGCGTCTGAAGGGAATACTGACAAGTTACGACCGTTCGACGAAAGATTCGTGTTACGATCTCATATACCACAGGCTGCAGCATGAGTTCCTCATTGTTCCTGCGGTGTTACTGCGACGTAAGTATACTGCACCTCCACTTTGATCCTCCGAACGAGGCGTTGCTTTTCGGCGCGCAGGTTCTCCGCCTGGCGCTTGGTGTTCTCGTCCTGGATTGGCAGTTCTTCCAGCAGGGCCAGGTGCGCGTCCTTTTCGCTGATGGCCGACGACAGCGCCTCCAACCTGCGAACCACTTTACGTTAGACAATACAAGAGCCAACCAAACCGTGCGGTAACTCGTGATTTTCACGGTCATCGGCCACGTCATGCTTAACACGCCTTTTCTCCCGAGGTCTCCGACACTAACCAGTAATATGCTCGGTCAGTATACACTCGAAAAGAGCACGGCCTCGAAATGCATGTTGCTCGTAACTTTCTTCTAACGAGGTTTGTTAATTCAGGTGCCCGCTTTGAATGAGATAGTTGTTGTTTACGGCCTAATGAAGATCTATCCTTCCTTCCATACTTAAGAAGCCCCGTTCTTTACGTTAATGCAATAGCATCGAGCATATAAAAATCAAGATGTGCACTCCATATGTCCGATTCATTCTGTACTTAAGAAGCAGTATATTTTTTAACGTGGTACCATTAAACAGTTCAATACCAGACCCACGGCGTTGCAACCAGGTTTCTTCATGCGCGCCGATCCGGGAGGCAGCGCAAAAGGCGTAGTAGGGCGAACCCTGCATCCCGGTATCTTGCGGCGATGCCTTTTTCGATGCTAATGCTTCTGTGCGATTTTCGCGTACGTGAGTGGCCGCGTTGTGGCCGCTGACGAGCCGTTCCGGTGTAAGTTAACGATACGTTCCATAGAGATGGTCTTGTGGTTCGGAGCGTGGGCCGAGTCAAAGGTGTCGGTCGGCAGGTACAGACATCGGGGCACAATGTGTGTATTTATAAGATTGTTGCTCGGTTGACTATAGGGGACGTTGTGGACTCGTAGACAGCAGTAGTAGATTTTAACGTTATAACCCGTAGGTTACCGTGAGATAGATTAAGTCACGAGGACGTCAGTGCTGTCGCATTACAGCCACTCGAGTGGACCGTGAGGACCTGTGAGTTTCGTATTTAATATTGAACAGACTTCTGCTGTGTGGACGAATACTAAATTCGGATTATCTAAAGTATATATGTATACTTTGCTCAAAGCAGGAAGCAGGGATCACTAAAATGCAGTATCAATTTAGTTTTGGGCTTTAAATAAACAACTAATGCTTTGACCCCCGATTATCAGTCACCTGGAAGCATTTCAACCCCTTTTACGGACTAGGAAAAGAATTCCGATACATTGTGAGCATGTATAGCTAGCCAAGCTGTTCAACGAAAGAAAATTTTTAAAAGATACTGTGCAAGATACGATGTTAAGAATTATGGTAGGCAGTTGTAAGAACTCTGGCGACCCAACACCGTAAGTGTTTTAATTGTATCTTGTACCGTGTTTTCTTTAAATCGCTTTCATTTCGTTGAACAGCTTTGCTAAAGTTGGCTGGGGTACACGGTATAACATAAAATAAATATACATATGACACTCGCCCTCGGAATCACCCCGTTTACGTCCTCCTTTCATTTCAGTCCTGCGCGAGTACAACCACAAGTCGACGCATTGAGTTTTCTGCTTTACATTCGACTACTCTGCGAAATTGAAAATAAAAAAATAAAGGCAGTAAGTCCAGCATACGTACATCACTGCAATGTTAATCCTGGCGACGAACCTCTGAATTAAGACGCCATGCATGCGTGGCCACTTTTGTCATGTCTCCACCAATCGCAGGCTGTTTCACCACCAGGCGCGCGTGCACGTCACAAGTTATTGCAACTATAGTTCACCCGGTCTTCGCAGGAAATGCTGTTTCCATGGGATATGTTTGCCTTACAGGCAGGGGCATAACCAGGGGGGTGGGAGGATGCGAGGGGAGGCCACCGGGCATGTGACCCCCCCCCCCCTCCAACATTTGTGTACCTGAATGCCGAGAAGCACACTGGACAAAACGGTAACGTTGTGCTCCTGGTTCTCGTCGCGCGTATTTTTAGCGTAAGTTAGCAATCCTGAACCAGGATGCCGCCTGCCCTGCCAGTCCTCCCCCTCCTCTCCCCTGCCCTCCCCTGGTCATGTCCCCGGTCAAGCGAGTGCTCCCAACCCACCGAAAAACATTTCTGGCTACGCCAGTGCTCACGTGATCACGTTTTCGCAGCTCAAAGGTAAGAACTGTTTGCGGCATTGCTCACTTCATATCGTAGAGCTCGTCCAGGTGGCGCTTCCGCTCCGCCCACATGGCCTTCCAGCCAATGTCCTTCATCTGGAACCTGAGGTCTGGGCAGCTGCCGCAGCGGACGCACTCGCCGCTGCTCTTCGCGCGACGAAGTTGGGCTTCCAAGTCCGTTACCTGCGAGAATGCCAAGAATTAAACTTGTTGTGATCGAGGCACGAAGAAGCAAGACGCCGGACAAATTCTTCCCGGATGTAAAATTTTTGAATATCTTCAGAGTTTTAAAGAAAGAAGAGAACAGAACAGGAGGAACACCGGTATTTAGCTGAAGCTCTTTTCAAAATTGAGAGAAATAAAATATGGCAGTAGGGCATGTTGATTCTCAACCTATGTTCTTCAATTTCAGTTGAAGGCCAGCGTTTCTCATATCCTGTTCCCTTCGTCTGCATTTACTGCGCTAGCAATTATATGGTCACTCCAGGCGCATTTCTGCCGTCGCCGGCACCTTGCTGTTCCTTATAAAGTGAACGGGCGATATTATTGTCTCCGCGCGCCTTACGCTGTGTGTGCGAGTGAAAGCGTGCGAGGGGAGCCGGCGAACGGCGACTCAATCTCGCCTGCGCGAAACGGAGGTAAGCGGTGAGAAAGCGCGCCGTCTTCCGTCGCGCTCGAGGCACCCAGCGTTGCGAGGCACTGGGGGGAGGGGAGCGAGGAGGGGAAGGGGGGGCGTTCTACTCCCTATGCAACTGCGCATGTGGCGGCTGGGTGCGGTCACGCGCGCCCGTATCTAGACCTGCGCTGCCTAGACCTAGAGGACCTAGACCTAGGACCTAGGAGGACCTAGACCTGCGCTGAGGGCAGAGCCTAAGTGCGTCGGCAGCTAGTACCTTTGTGCGTGCTGTGTGTTCTCGGCGCTCGGTTGAGTTGAAGCGATGCACAGCACGTAGGTCACACGTCGCTCGCTGCCGCTGCCGCGTTTCCTCAAGCCAGCGTTTTGACAGCTAGTGTCCGCGGTCATCGAGCGTGATGTGTTCATGTTTTCCGTGTGCGCTGACACAATTATAGTTAATTTAATTAGCATACCCATGTTTACAAATTTATAGAGCCGATAAGACTACTATCCTTACTTCCGGCAGTTGTCCACTTCGCACCTGCACCCGCTGCCCATGGGCGTCGCTTCTCAACGCAACCATTTCACACGGACCTTGTGGTAAAACAGCCTGTCTTCATATCGGTCTGGCTACGCCGAGGCACAGCTGCTTAATTAGCAAGCTCATGGAACTACAATTCATGTTGTTCCTAAAGGCTGCTATTATTATTATTATTATTATTATTATTATTATTATTATTATTATTATTACTTGTTTTGAACACATAGATACAATTAACAAGAAAGGGAAAGCGAGGAGCAGGCTGGCAACTGCCACGGGAAGGGGCAGAACGCCGGTCTACTCTTCAGAAGGGAGGTGACAGCAACACAGAAATGGAAGATAGGAAGGGGGGAAGGAAAGAGGAAAGGAAGAGCAACAGGACAAATCTAAAGAATAAAGTAGAAACACGCAGTAGGGCCGGTCACTGACGGTCTAGCCTTACTGCGTATAACATTCAAATGTGTTGCTATCTCATTTATTGCTTCGCCCTTGCTGAGAAAGCGTGACTTTTTTTAAAGTGCGCGGTAGATATTCGAGAATGACAAGCTTTCAAAATTAATGCCCATGTTTCTGCATTATTTACGCAGAGAAGCTTCACACGAAACACAATATACTGTTTGTTGAATCGATAAGGGATCCCAATCCCAGTGCAAGGGACTCCCACTGCTGAACCAATGGATAGTATGCGCGCAAATTTCGTTCGGAACTGGTGCGTGCGACGTGATAAATTTTGCTTAATTGCGACTTAGAAAGCGGTACTTGCTTGTCTAGTTTGAAAAACAGCGCTATATTCTTGTTTTTCTCCTCTATTTCGCCTCCGATTGCTCTCTTACACTCAACAGGCGCGTGATAAGGAAGTCTCGAGCCTACGCTTTGGTACACGTATGCATGCATTCTTAGCAGGGAAATGAGCTTGCTACAAAAAACGCACACGTGACAACCTCACAGCGATTCATAACGCAACGCTCAAAGCAACACCGCGAACCAAAGCACAGATAGAACGTTGATGAAATACCCTCTCCCGGGATTTATACACGCCCAATACTTTATACTTCACACTTATAGTTTATACTTTAAGAAAAAAGTTTATTTGCCCGCTTGGCAGGGAAATGGGTGTGATGACATTGACGCTCCCACAACGTCCTTACAACGTAACTTGTAAGTGAAACAACATGCAATGGCAACACATATTCCTGGGCTTCATACTTTGTCACCCAATAGTTTACCCTCGAGCTTAGCAGGGAACCGAGTTATTCGCAATGAACTCTCGCACGATTACCTTACAAAGCAACAACAGCCAGGGAGCAACAGAGTAGAGATCACACACTGATGCAACGTGCAAGGGCGTACGGTACCATGTCCTGGGCCTCCCGCAGCAGGGACTCTTGGCGCACCACCTCGGCCTCGCTCTCGGCGGTGATCTCGACGCTCTCCCGCAGGGCCTCTTCCAGGGCCTCAATGCGCTCTCGCTGCCGTGCGACTTCCTCCTGCAGATCGCCTCGACACTGTCAGCAACCCTCGGGTGGCACCGGCTTCGGCTTGCGACTACAGCCCCGTTCCAGGGTCCCGCAGCCTCTCCGAGAACAGCTCAAACTCAGTGCGACACAAACCGAAACAAAAAGACAAAGAAAAAAAGAAAAGAAAAGCACGAACCCCAACTCAATCGCAAACAAAACCAGAGATACAACGAAGGAAACGTCAAACAAACGTTGACCCATCCACAGGGAAAACGAAAATATTCAAAAACAACGGAAATGTAACAAACGGCTTTCTGCTCCCTGCACTCCCCAAACGCCCATATTCACCAAAGCCTTCAGCCTGCGTCGACGGACAGTTAAAAAATATCATTCTCGGGGCTTAACAACAGGTGCCAGCAGGCCGCTACTGTAATAACCCTAAAGTCGGCGCCCCAACGTTTCGGGAACTTGCCCAGCTAAGCCCAAGAAACCGGTTGACTCGCTCAGATCGTATTAACCGTACAGTACAAGTTGGCTGCGCACCGCAAACGTACACACACACACGTGCTTATAGAACAAGCGAAAGTGAAATAACGCTGCAACGCGTTAACGACGAGAGATACTTATAGTGTATATGTATATGCAACATGTAAATGTCCTTCAGCGCCGGCGAGAGATCCCGTCTCGTTTCGTTTAAGGCAGTATAGTTAGCTTTACTCCCCGGCTTCTCGGTAACCGACTCCTCGTATAATAGTGCACGCTTGTAGGCAACTGCGAAGGGAAAAAAAGGAAGCGAACGAATCTCGCGCGCAGGTTTTAGTGCTCGGTATTCACCGTTAGATGAGAGGCAAATCCAAAGACTCACGATACCTCCGAGCACGCATCGTTCCAAGCCCGAAAACCAACGCCCCAGCGTGAGTCTCAAACGTCAACAGAGAATGTGAACGTAACGAAACGAACATTAGAAAAAACTCGAGAAGAAACCGGCTGGACCAGGCCCCTGCAAGAGAACGATGAAAGGCAGCGCAGATGACATTCGAAAGTTGCGGACACTGACACATGTTAGACGAGCCTGAAATGAATAGCAAACGTGGCTGAGCGAAATAAACGCAGGATATTGTTTACCAGGGCAAAAAAGTTCGCGTAATCGCAGGAACCGTTCAAGAAGGAAAATTAAAAAGATTCTCGCAATTTTTGAACAGCTTCTTATAATCTCAAGTCAGCATCTACGCTTGTGCGATTCACAACAACTTGAGTGCCTTTTTTTAAGAATTGTTCTGAGGATTACCCACAAGGCGTGACGACATTTGAATCTTTTCCTTCCTTCTTATTGTTATTTCGTCCTCCTCCTCCCCGGGTAGGGTAGGGCAGGGTAGCCAACCGGGCGCAACGCCCCTGCATTTACTTCTCTCTCTCTTCCCATGTGATTGCTCAGGATCCGTGAAAAATGGGGCTTCACATCACTTTACAACTTTTACTCTCTAGCTGCTTGTTCATCTAGTAACTTTTCTTTCGTGAAAGGTAAATGGGATCAGTACTATGTCCACAGAAGAACGCCAGACTCGGCCCGTCATCATTTGGAGATGTGTAAGATGTCACTGCTTGCTGTTCTCTAAAAGCTGCCGCCTTTATCAATTTCCGCAGTGGCAGATCTAGCTTGGTGGCTACATTGTCCAGGGTATGTTCTCGGGGATGACTTGAATCCTCAATTACTTATTCAGTGCTTAATTGCTCAGTTAAGCAAGTGCTCAATTGCTCAATTACTCATTCAGTGCTTTATTTTTTCCACCTGTCTTGTTTCAATGTTACCACAAACACAACACACCTATTTCGTGTCTTCTTCCGCTTTCTTTTCACTAATATCAACAAGAAATCACTCTTTTTATGCATAGTACAGAAAACAAACGACAACATAAAACTTGAAAACGCCAAACTGCTTTGTTCGCTTTCGTAAGTTTGCTTTTTCTAACACAACTGAGCTATGCGGTGAAATAACCTTTGCAGAACAAAGTGTCAAAAGATTACTTGTAGATCATCGGGGTCAGTAGTTGCCAATCCAGGGAATTTATTATTAGTAAGAAATGTCGTCATTGCCATGCTGTTCATGCAAAGCACTGTGGCGTATGAACGCCCTTTCTGAGTACACACACAAATTCGCAAGGTTTACGTTTTTGTTTTCCCGTAATAGCGCTATGTGCGATCGGCCGGGCCCATTGATCCGGTCATTCAAGCTTAAAAACGTACATCTTGTCGATACGACACCAATAACGCCTTACGACAGTGTTTAGGAGATCTGGCACCGTGGGGGGTCTGTGGCCGTTTTCACAGAAGCACCACTAAAGTCGCACCAGCAACTACAAGAAGCTACAAGCTCTCATATTAGCCTCCGAGATGCTCGACTTGACAAAGACCACTACACTCGCCCAGAATGATCATCGTCACGACCGGTGACACTGTCAACCATCTCGGAGGCAACTGCGTAGGCCGAGAAGCTTATGCTGTCGCCAGCGCTGCGCTCGGGGCAGTAAGACGACCAATCCGTGGTTATAGTTTCAAGCGACAATAGCCGGCAATAGCGGTTTTCAATGTTCATATCAAGGCAGCCTTTCCAAACTCCATTTGTTGATCATGTGACAGCAGTCATGCGACGCTTCACGTAACGCACTCTGCAGCCATGCGAACTCAGTCATGCTACTTCCGGCGCTAGCCATTGGTTTCGCGGCCCATAGAGGCATCTGAATTGCATTAGCATGAATGCGCTCAAATGACCAGAGAACGCATGCCGTGGTGACGTCTGCCGAATCTCGTGACGCTTCACTCTGCCACCTGCCATCGCTTTTCCGGAGAAACGACCATTCGACCATATCGAAGGTCACGGCTCGGTTTATGGTGAATGCATTTCTTGCAGTGACGCGCAAGAAAGCGGCAGCACAAGGCCGTCTAACGTCATCCAAGGTTATCAGGCCAAGAAAATTACAAACAGGTAAAGCTTTCTTATAGCCCGCTTGCCGCGAACCTGCTAAGCAAATAGTCTGGACAATCCCAGCGCCTCTCGGCAACATTTCGTTCGTTACACATTGCAGAGCTCATTGAGGGATAGCTACGTGCCACCTTACAAAAAACGACTACAAATAACAAAAAAAGAAACAGACGGGTTGACTCACTTGAGCTTTGGAAGCTTCTCGACCTAGGTCTCCTTCTCTCCGGCGAGCTTCGTCCATCATCTGGGCGCTTCGCGTCTTGTCCGTCTGCTGGCTCCGCTTGAGCGCGTTCAGTTTGCTGTCTCGGTCCTTTAGCGCCCTGCGGACAGAAAGGCAGGAGGTCAACAGAGAGGACACCCAAACGCCACCGCAACAAGAGTACTTAAGCCCCAACAGAATGTTGCAGCATCTTGACCTGTAAACGTACGCGATTAGAAAAAAAAAACACGATCTTCGAATAATGACGGTTTGGGGCAGTTCTAAACAACAGTGGTTCACGGGAAGACGGATACCGTAGGTGGTCAACAATATAGAACAAGGAATGCCTCATGCTGGAGCTTACATTTTGACGAGGAGACGCGTTTACGTCGGAACAAAGGCAAGCCCCTTGTTGGAACGTTGGATTCATCGTGAGATGTGTCTTGATCGACCACTGTGGATTTGTGAGAGGTCGTTCGAGTGGTGAAAAAAAAGTTCTCGTGCTCTTCTTAAGTTTGAAGATTCACCGCAGACGAACATTCCGTCATACTGCTAAATTACGTTAATTCAATAACAATACGGCCACCTTTGCCATGGCAGCACGCTTGGCCAGCAAGAAAACTGATGAAAACTAAAGGCACGTGGTGACGCAACCCTCAAGTGCACCAGCTCGCTTTGACAAATTATTTCGACATCGTTTACACGAGAATACATAGTGTTACGGCTAAGCCAGGCCAAAGTTTAAAAAATAAAGATGCACGTGTGCGTTACGACAATGCACTCAACTTAGCATTGTTTCTGTCCTCTTGAGCAAGTTAAGGTATCTTTTACTATGAGCTTAGACAATTAATTAACAATAATTAATTAACCAACTGTTAAAGCACTGATGTAAAGGCAAGATATTCAACGTAGAAGTTGTAGAACCTATTGAGAAATGTCCAAATAATTGTTGTTTTCGTGGTGACAGCTGCTGTGGTTTTAGTTTTCCGGGCTGCAAAGAAAGAGCGCGAGGTTCGATAGAAATACCACGCGATAACGTACTTTGCACCGTGACATTAGTGCACTCAAACATGCCATGAACGGTGGACCACGCTGCACGCAGCCCGAACGCCATGAACAGGCCTTGAGCAACGGAGATGGATCGAATACACTGGTCTTGACTGCCGTATTTGCCGAGATATATTGCGTATTTAAGCGATTGGATACGCGATGAATAACGCGTGGAAATTCGTAAAACTGTGTTTGCTGTTGACAGGCAGCGTAAAGGGCAAGGAGATTTTGTCGGCGAATGGCGATGTTACGAAGATGACGGGTGGGGTCATCACCTGTCTGTTTTTTCGCGGCCTATTCATCCTTTCGGTCTGGGTGCAGAGTCAATCATTCGGTATCACGTTTGAGGTAGGGTGCCTTGATGTACTCCTCGCGTAAAGGTACCCTAATTTGAGGGCTCTAATGTGTCCGCGCTTGAGGGCGTAGTCACGTGGTACCTTTCTTCAAATCTCGCTCGCTCTCTTTGTAGCCGAGGAATATTGAAACCACGGCAGCTATCGTCAAGGAAGGAAAATATTTGGATATTCATCAATAGGCTTTACAACTTTTTCTTTGAAGACTTGTCTTTACATCACTCATTTGAAGGTCGCTTAATTAATTATTTATTATTTACCTCAGATCATAGTAAATAACACTTTCACTTGCGCAAGAGGACAGCGAAGAATACTAAGTTGGTTGAATTCTGGTAACTCACAAGTGGAAAGCTTGCCATGACCTTGCTGAAACAATTTGTAGTTAGCGGTAGTAGGAAGTACATTACATTCTAAAGGAACGAAAGACTAAACCTGGCAAGCTTTGAGTGCGTTACCTGCACCAAAACGACCGAAATACAAGAAAGAAACGCTTTAAAGATCAGTGACGTCATGCCGCCGCACCAGCTTTGTGAAAATTTTGGTGATTCATTCAAAAAAAGGCATAAATTGACCTTGATTTTTTTTTCGTTAGATCTACCTACAAACAAATGAAAAGACAGTACCGAAAGAACACAAATGCCCCGAGTGAACTGACTCGGTGTCGCTCACTGGTGTCCTCTTAGATGTGCCACATAAAACATCGCACTCGCCGCAATAGCGGTTCGACCCGCCTTCCCCTTTCCCTCACCCCCCCGTGAAGGGTAGCAAACCGGAGGCCCGTCTGATTAGCCTCCCTGCCTTTCCCTCTCTCTTCCCCCCCCTCTCTCTCTCTCTCCCCCCCCCCCCGCCTCCCCACGCGGGTGTCTGTGCGGCACTCACTCCTGCAGCTGCTTGATCTGTGCGTTGAGATTGACCTTCTCTTCCTCGAGGGAAGACATGATCTGGAGCAGTCGCTCCAGCTCGGCCTCGTTGGCTCCTCCCGTCGGAGGCGGCGGTGGCTGCCTCGTCTCCAGTTCGGCGCAGCGCATCTTCAACTCGGCCAGCTGCCGGACCAGCTCCTGTTCCGTCTCCGTGCTGCCCGCCTGACGACGCAAGAAAGCGTGGTTAAGTGGACAGGTAGGTGATGGCGCCCGAGTACGAAGACGTCAAAACAGCGAGACGTGCCGGCCAAACATCCATATCTTCAACAATGTTCGAGACAGCAACGAGAGAATTCAACAGCATGACTGAGGTTTCCAAGACAGGTGTATGTTTCTGGTGCAGCCTTGTTGTTAAGATATGGCACTTATTGTCTTTGCTTAGCCAAATTATAAGTTCCGCGTCAGTGCCGGTGCAACATCGCCTTTCGTTTGGAAGGAAAATAAATGCCTGGCATCTGTAGACAGTCTACTGACAATACTCATTCGCGCCTATTACTTTTCAGCTGATTCCCATTTTAAGGCTGTTCTATAGGCAAAGTTCACAAAAAGCTTAAGGGCACAACTTCGGGTACTGTCTATGGACCTTATAAGCAAATATCTTCAGGCTTACTATACACTGTGTAAAGAAATTTCTGTAAGGAATATGTGCTGGAGCATTTCTGCAGTTTTAGTTGCCCTGCAACCCAAGGAATTGAGAGGGATAGTGCTCCTCAATCCCCTGAGCTTCGTAGGACGTGCGAGTGCTAACCGCTCTAACGGCACTAGCCGCTCGTAACTTCTGATTTAGGTGAGCCGAAAGGAAGCGAAAGCTTAATTAACAATTTACCAGCGATCGTTGATCTCCGGTAAATTGTGAATCACCGATGCGAGAGCACAACCACCACGGCAACAAATCACACAGAAAAGGAAGCTGCAGTGTCACCATGTTTGCCAATGTTATCTTTACGATACGTAAGTGCTGCATACATTAACCGTATTTGTTTGGCTCAAAGTAGAAACCGACTCAGAAACCCGATGACGTCGGGAGAATCCCCAATGAAGAGAAGGCTGTTTCACGCGAACATAAGGCCTACGTAATGCAGCTTTGATAATGCGTACACGCCTCTTTAAGCTTTCAGGGGCGCGAAATATGAGATGTTGTTTATGACGATGATCAGGAGAAGGAAGAAAAGGAGGATGAGAGGTGGAGGAGGAGAAAGTGTGGTGGTGCTAAACGTGAGGCGCCAAGAGGACATGCACAGAGGCGAAGGACCAGGAACTGCACAAATGGGACGCAAAAGAATGCGAACGAACCTTTTGCAGGGCAGCCTCGGCTTGCTCCAGCTTCTCTTTCTTCTTCTTGAGCCTCTTTTCGAACTCGTCCAGCTGCTTCTGCCGGTCGTCGAGTCTCTTCCTGAGGGCCTCGAGCTCGGCTTCCATTTTGGGGTTCACCTGAGGCTGGGCGCCTTTCGCGCGAAGGTTCTGGATCTCGGTCTAGAATGGAGCATGCAACAATCAGCGGCCGCTTCTTCCAGAGAGAGATATGGCTATTGAGAGACTATCACGCAAACGGCTTCTCGAGTTGTATCGTGCAGTTCCTACATGCGTACTGTGCCAGAGATAGCATGCAACGAAAGGAGAAAAGAAAGTCAGGGTGGTCCATCAGAAGAGCGTCCAGTTTGCTAATCTCTGCGTGAAACGTTGAAGTGGGATGATGTCTCAAAAAATTTACTTCAGCATTTGTGGCAATATGGAAAGGACGGAAGTAGCTATAGAAAAGAGCCCAATGCAGTCTTGTGAAAAGAAAATTTCATACCCCTATACAGCTTTTTTTGCCAGCTTCCGACGTCGTAAAACGCTTGCTCATTTCAACGCACAAGAACTGCACAGCTTCGACGACGTGTCAAAGTGAATGTCTCTGGCCAAGCTCGGTAAATGTGATGCCGTTTAGTCATGGTTTTGATCAGTGCGGCTGGGTGCTTGCGCTGCACCGCGAAATACCACGAATTCAGAAGAGAAAGAACTGCGTTTAGTGAATATCCCGCAGGGGGCGCTATCTCCAAAGCGAACTACGCACAACAAAACCAGATTTCCTGCTTTCGAGCAGACAATGTAACGGTCTGGCCATTCTGCGCACATTTGTAAAGCATGAACGCCTTTTTTTGGGGGGGACAGCAGTAAGCATAACATTTCTTCTTGTGCAGCCCATAATCCCTCGATTACTGAGTCTTCACCCATCATTCTCGGCCGCTTTACAACTTCAGAAAATTCCACAGCCTTCTAACGTGCCACAGTTATTGCTTTCACGGTAAACACACGTTCCGTTATAAGTCACTTCACTGCAAGCTTTGCCCCGAACAACAATCTCGAATCAAGGCATTGAATGCGGGCACTAGTTACATCTCATCAGCAACTACCGGAAACAAAAAATGGTGCCGATCAAATCAACATGCTCATTTTCCTTGTTGGCTACATGCGTCCAAAAATAATGTCGCCGACGCTGTAAAGCTAGTCACAAGCCAACAAGCATGCGCATTGTCAGGGAAAACTGAAGACAAAGGGAAACTAAAATCATCGCGCTAGTGCGTGGGCAGAATAAAAGCAAACGCATTTCCAAAAAGATAAACACTGGATAAAGGATGAAACCAAATATCACAAAATTAGCCACAACTTATAAACAGAGATAACTGTGATACTGAAAAAAAGATAACGCAACTGAAGAAAATTATTCGCTGAACCATTCACCAACAAAACAGAAGTAATGTGCCACTAAGACCAGATCCGAAGTAACGTAATGAACGTGCTGGGGGTTCATTCGTTGACGAACACATGTGGCGCCACTGACCTCCCTCCGTTCGATCTCTTGAACCAGTTTCTCCAGCTGCTCTTGGAAGCGATCTCGCTCCACCGAGAAATTCTTGATTTCCGCCCGTGACTGTTCCAGCTGCTTCCTCAGCTTCGACGCTTCCTCCCTCTGGCATTCCATTTCCACTTGCATCCTGTCCAATTCTCTCTGCAGCTTTTCGCGCTCGCCTTCCTTCATAGCACCGGCGGCCTGCTGCTGGAGTTGCTGTTGCTGCTGCTTCAGCATTCGGTTTGCCTCCCTTAGTTTGGTAGTCTCGGCGTGCGTCTCTTCCGACTGCTTCTGCGAGTGAGCGGCTGCGTCCAAAGCTCTTTCCAGCTTTGCCCTGAGCTCCTTGTTCTCGGTCTCGAGCTTCTGCATCTGCTGGGTGCTCTTCTTCAGTTCCTTGTGCAGCTGTTGAAGTTCTTGCTGCTGCTTCTCGATCTCACCCCGTATCCTCGCGTCCTCCTGAGCACGCGCAGCGGTGTCCGTGCCGCTACGTCGTTCCAGTTCCGAAACCAGCTCCTGCACTTCGATCTGGAGCCTGTTGCGTTCCTGGGAAGTCTTGCGTAGCTCCTCCTGGACCATCTCGAGGGTCTCGTGGAGCCGTTTCGTCTCCGCTCGAAGGCTTTCCTGTTGGCTGCGGTCTTTCTGCGTGCTCTCTTGCACACTCGCGATGTACCGCTCGGCGTCTTCGACGTCCTGTTTCAACCGCTCCACTTCCATTTGTAGCCTGCTGTTCTCGCCGACCGTCTTCTGGAGGTCTTCCTCGGAGCGACCCAAAAGGTGCCTGAGGCGCTCCACCTCCGAGGTGCTCTTCTGCCGGTCCCCTTCGCTGGCCTCGTGCAGCGAATCCAGTGTCGCCTGAGCCTTGTTCAGTTCTGCGAGAAGCGAGTCCCTCTCCTGGATAGCACGGTCGGATCTCTCACGGAGCCTCTGACATTCAACTGTTAACTTCTCGATCTCCTGGCGTTGCCGATCGTCTGATGCCGCAGTGGCTTTCTTCAGTTCGGCCTGCGTAGTTTCCAGGGCTCTGCGCAACCGCTCATTTTCGGCTTGGTGCTGGGAGCGCATGTCTTGAAGTTTCTTGACTTCGATCTTGGCGCCTTCGTATTTGTCCTTGGCTTTTTCAACTTCGATGTAAAGCCGTTCAATTTCATTAGCGTGCGCCTGGCGTTCTTCCTGGGTGACACCCTTCTCTGACCGTGTTCGGTCCAGCTCGGCTTTGAGTTTCGCGTTCTCCTCGCTTGTCTTGTTCAGCTCTGCGAGCGTCTTTTCGTACTTGTCCCGCATCTTCTCAACATCGATACGCAGCCGTTCGAAGTCTGCTTGAGACTTGTCTTGGGTGCTGTGGTATTTGGCCATTTGCGCCTGGTAGCGTTCCAGTTCTGCCTGCTGGCTCTCTTTCTCAGATTGAAGGCGATCCTTTTCGTTCTGTGTCTTGCGCAGCTCCGTCTGTGCCCTATCCAGTTTTTCGTACAGCTTTTCCAATTCCACTTGCATTCTCGCCAGTTCTTCCTGGGACTTCTCGTGATGCGTTTGGGTCTTCCCCACTTGCGTTTGGATGCGGTCCATATCTAGAGACATGCGGTCTACCTCGGCTTGCAGCCGATCGCGCTCGGCTTGAAGACGGCGCGCCTCCAGCTGTGCCTTATCCAAACGATCGCGGGCAACCTCCAGCTCGACTTGACAGCGATCGAGGTCCTGTCGTGTCTTCTCTTCGGCCTCTTTGGTCTTGGCCAGCTGGGCATTCGTTCTCACATACAGGTCCTGCAAGCCTTCGAACTCTTCCTGAGAGCGCTTGTGATCTTCCTTGGTCTTAGCCAGCAGGACCTGGGACTTGTCTAACTCCAGGGCCAAGCGGTCTGCCTCCGCCTGACCCTGGTCAAGGCGGGTCTGGGCTTTGAAGCTTTCCGCCTGTGCCCTGTCAAGCTTCTCGCGGAGCTTGTCCTGTTCCAGCCTGCACAGTTCCCTTTCTTCCTGGGCCTTTTGCAGCTGCAGCTGGAGTTTGTCGGCGCGGTCGCGCGCTGCCCGCAACTCGGCCTGTGCTGCGTCGGCCTCGGCTCGTCCTCGCTCCGCCTGGAGCGCAATCTTGTCGTGCCTGTCACGCATCACCTCAAACTCTGCTTGGACGTTCTCCCGCTCCTTGTGCGCCTTGGCTAGTTGGCTCTGGAGTATTTCCAGACGGTCCCTCAACGCGTCCGCTTCGGCCTGGGCGCCGTCACGTTCCTTGTGCAGCCTCTGCTGCAAGGCCAGCGCCCTTTCGGCCTTCTCCCTCGTCTGCTCCAGCTCGGACTGCAGCGCGTCCTTCTCCTTGTGCGCCCGCTGAGCGTGCAGCTGAGCCTGGGCGAGCTGCCCTTGCAAGCCCTGCACCTCGTCCTGACAGCGCTCGCGGTCTGCAGCCAGCCTCCTCGTCTCGGTCAGTGCCTTGTCCAGCTTCTCCTGCAGCCTGTCGGCTTCCAGCTGCGCCCGGTCGAGCATCGCCTGCGTCTTCTCCTGCGACACCTGCGCCTTGGTGAGACCCCCTTGGACGCGCTCCAGCTCCGCCCTCAGCGTCTCCGCCTCGGCCAGCGCGGCATCCCTGTCGGACTGGCCTCGGGCCACGATGCCCTGCACGCGGTCGTACTCCTCCTGGAGGGCCTCCCTCTCGGCCTGCGCGTTCTCCAGCTTGGCCTTGAGCCGGTACACTTCTCCCTGGGAGCGCTCCAGCTTCTCCTGCAGCTGCTCCTGCTCGCCGCGCGCCCGCTCCTGCTCCGCCTGCGTCATCCTCAGTTCAGCTTGCGCCCGGCGCAGCTCGGCCTGCACGCGGTCGAGTTTCTCTTGAGTGCGCTCGTCGGACGCGTGCTGCTGCTGCTGCAGCGGCAGTATGCTTGTGGCGCTCCGGTACGCCGACGATGTCACCGTGGGCTGTTCGAGGCGGCCCACGTGCTCGCGGAAGCGGTCGTTCTCGAGCGACAGTCGCGCGTGCTCGCCGCGCATTCGCTCCCAGTCGGCGGACGAGCGGCTCACCTCGGCCTGGATCTTGTCCAGCTCGGCACGCGCCTGTCCCAACTCGGACTGGGAGTTTTCGAGACGCGCCTCCAGACGCTCCTTCTCGGCGTTGGCCTTCTCCAGGCGGCTCTGCAGCTTGTCCATCTCGCTCTCCAGCGCGTGCATCTTCATGCGGTACTCGGCCAGCTGGCGCTCGTGCAGGTCCCGCTCCTCGTTGCGCTCCTGCTCGGCGCGGTCGCGCTGCTCGCGCAGCTGCACGATCTGCTTGTCCTTGTCGCCGATGGCCTCCTCCAGGCTGGACAGGGCGCCCTCCGAGGTCGAGTGGTGCGCCTGGATCGCCGACAGCCGCGCACGCGCCATGTCCACCTGGTTGTCCTTCTCCTTCAGCAAGTCCTCCAGGTTCTCGATCTGCGCGGTCGACGGAGGGTGTTTTAAAAATGCACTTCGCGGGGTACTGCGGCTCGTATTTGTGAGCGCAAGCCGCGGGAAGCGGTGACTGTAGGGGAAGCGCAACTTTTGCATGGCCTTCGAGATTTTCGGGGACGTCTCAGGCCACAACCACGTGATTTCGCAGGAAAAGTGAACCAAAGCGATTTCTAACTACGAGAGCGCCACTGCTCAACCTTACATGCCACGTAAGAGGGGAAACATTAACAGAGCAAAGCGTTGGTTAGGGCTAGTTGGTAATCCACACTTAATACTGTCTTAGTGCAGAATTTACAAGAAGCACAAAGCGACACGAACAGGACGTAGCGCCTGTCCCGTTCGTGTCCCTTTGTGCTTTTTGTAGATTCGGCGCTAAAACAGTATTAGGTATGGTAACGTTAACCATTGTAGTCATATTTATTCTAATAAAATAATGTTAGTGTCTGTTTCTAATGCAATTTTCTTTGTCCCCCGTATGATTAAGTTGAGATGTTCGTTCATTCAACGCAGAATTTGTGCAGGATCCGCACTTGTGGCCAACATTAAGCAACTTGTTAATGCAGTTGGTTTGGACGAAAATGATAGTCAGAAGTATAATAATTTTAGTTCTTTCTTTAACAAACACAACTCCCTGATTTTGTACAGTTAATCTAATACCAGTCAGCAATCACAAGTTCAACTATGACTACATTGAGGATAGCATAGCATGATGACATGGACTTCCGTGTTTGTAGTTCCAAACGCACTAATTCTGGTATGAGCCAGCTACAGAGTACGGAGGTAGTACAGCATTTAAAAAACGGCATGAACCCTGCCTAAAATCCGCTTGTGAGGAAGGTAACTGAGGCACTTGTCACTCCTCAGATTGTTTCTTCCTTCTGAGTAGATAGTGATGGTCATACACACACCTTTCTCTGAAGCACGTTGATTTTTCGGTCCTTGATGTCCATGTGATCTCTCAGCTCCTGCAGTTCTTGGCTCAGCTGGTTGCGCTCTTGCGTCGCTGTGAGCGCCTGCTGAGTCTTCTTCTCTATCAGCTTGTTTTTCTCCTCCAGCCGCTGCCGCAGTTCTTCCACCTGTGAACGTGTTGGAGAATTGGTTGTCCACCACGAAACACACGGTAACACACCATGGAACGCCTTCAGAATCAAGCTGGCTTCGCTCATCGTTAGAAGTACTGCGACAATAACAGTAACTGAGATTCAACCTCCGAGGAAAGGTAAGGTTTCTCAGGAGCGTGAGGACTCGCTTCAGTAGCTCGCTACTCCCGCATATTAGACTTATATCGCGATAAATTTCCCGCGAGGGGCACTGGAGCACTAACGTATAGCGAACCGTCTCGCTTCGAATCGTTAATTTGCACGCAAGCTAGATTGTGTGTATGAGGGCTTGTACGTATGCATGTAACGCATGTACGTACAACGTACGTGCGTGTCTGCGCACACGTACACCGGCGAACAACACATATGGAGGGATCAGGGATTACGTGATAAAGCTGATTTTCTCTTCGACCTGCGAATGTAACTCGAAATGGAGGACTGCAGTCCCAGATTGGCGTTGCGAACCTTCCAGCGCACTCACCATGTTTCAGTTTACGCAAGTTAATTACGAAGAAATTATGTTCATTCGAAGACCCTGTTGTCCGTATACTTTTGCTCACGCGTGTACGTAAGCACAAACACACGCGCGCGCGCGCACACAATGTCGTAGACGGAGGAAACACTGCGACGAAACTTCTCGCTCGTTGATGCTGTCTCCAATTGGTGGGGCCGACGGCCCTTGCTAATCGTGCGCCCGGTATCAGGACTCGCGGGAATCGGCTCTTACAAAGAGCTCTAGCGTTATAGGAACATCTTTTTTTTTATAATATGCGCCCCCAGGAGGCCGAAAATGCCAAAGCTCTGTCCCTGAATTTCGTGCTAAGCTTTTTTCATTCGTATTGCCTCGCAAAGAACGTAGTAGTTCCTAGCTGGCGAGCGCTAGATCGAGCACTGTCATCCCAAAATTGCTCAATTCTTATTTGCAATTTAGCGTTCGGCTTCCATCAACTTAAAAACGTTGCCTATATAAGCAGGCGTAGATGGGGACGCGTGTGCGCGCTTGTTTCGCACGTGCCGCTTAGCGACACCAAAGAAGAAGGAGGCGGCAGAAGCAGTACTGACGTCAGCCTGCAGCATGTTGTAGTGCTCCTCCTTGGCGCACAGGGACTCCTTGAGCACGGCGATGTGGCGCTGGTAGTCGTGGTGTTGCTCCTCCAGCGTCTTCATCTTGGCGCCCATGGCCAGGAGCTCCTGGTCGCGCTTGTTCAGCTCGATCCGGAGCTCGTCCAGCTGCATTACACGACCACCGGCACTGGATTAACACGCGCATGCGCAGACGCGACAACATCATAGAAGCAATTATATTTTTTTGTAAGAATAGTTGGCGGAACGTTGCTTCATAGACCACAGCAACGAACAGACACGGGCCACAAAGCAGTCGGGAACCAGGCAGAAAATCCACATAAAGATGGAAACTTGAAATGATCAACGTGAAGAGGTCGAAGAAGAGACGCCTAAGGCAAGGGGAGTGAACGAGTTTCCTAGTCGAAACGTTGGCTATAGCTCAAGCGACATTCCTTATTCGGGCACCGCTGGTCTATAGAAAAAACAACAAAATACATTTCTAAATACGTCCGTACATTCGCGAGGAAAAGTTAGGAGGCTAATGGTGCCACGAAAAATTACTTATTCTTCGCAGCGCCTTGACATGCCGTACTCAGCCAAATCATATGCAGCCAAAGTGCATGTGTTCGATCACTGCAATATAGTGAAGCAGTTTCGTATTGCAAAGCTGTGCTAGAAGAAATTTTATTCACTTTTTTCTTTTTGCTGATGCCGTGGTCTCCAAACTGTTGCCGGATACTACATAAACATATGCGTTCATGCTCTTTGACTGTGTTTAAAGCTTTTTTCTGCGTTTCTTTTTCCTCATGTAAGCTTGTTTGTTATGGGACGAGACTTAGCCGATGCAACCTATTTTCGTAGACGTCGCATTTAAAGCAGCAGGACCGATAGTTGGGTCTACATCTTTTCGCGCTTCAACGAAGTAAGTTGTCTCTCCTTCAAAATAATGTCATTCAAAAAGAGAAAGCGCTGACTACAGGACAAAAAGCACTGGTGGTATTGCCTATCCGTCTATTTGCGTGAGCGACAGTAATAGGGCCTGATTGATTGATTGATTGATTGATTGATTGATTGATTGATTGATTGATTGATTGATTGATTGATTGATTGATTGATTGATTGATTGATTGATTGATTGATTGATTGATTGATTGATCTGAGGGATTTAAGGTGCTTTAGTAACACTGGGCTTACTGGGGTTAAACGAGGGGCTCAATCTTTCGTAACAACCATATGAAGCTCACCGAAAATAGACAAGAGAAACGTAAAGTAGTTGTCCTTCTTAAAATTCATATGTACAATTAATGAACATACGAAATGAAAGTGGAAGAAAATAACACCTACTGTTGTGGGAGCCCTACCCACAACTTCTGTATAACGCGGAGGTTCCTCTATAAGGATGCGATGCTTATCGCTAAGTGTGACCGCCGCTTTAAAATTATTTATATATGTTCAGTTTAAAACAGGCGATTTCCTTTACGATTTCCTAGCATTCCCTCTCTCTTCACTTCAGACGCTTCAGCGCTTCCATACGCTCATACGCTCCACATACGCATGTGTGTCTCTTCGCATCCATCGCCGATACTAGAATTATCTTTTGCTATCGTTCCTTTTCTGAAGCGACTCAAGATTCCATCTTTCCAGTCTCACTTCATGACATTCTCATGATGCCATTTGTTCCGGCTAATCACATCATCGAAGCATATCTAGCGTAGGTGGATGAAACATTTTATTAGTGAGGAAAAACAAAAATCTCCATCGACCTAGTGCTACCGAGGGCACACCGGAGCTAAAAAGAACAGTAACAGCTAGAAAAATAAGGGGATAAAAAAAAAACGACAGGTAGCTTCAAAGTGTTAAAGTAAAGAGTTAAAGAACACTGTGACCCGTCGGTAGGTTTGAAAAATGTGCTCTCTTCCGTAGCCTTTTCGGGGACTGCGAAGGAAGGACGGAAGGAGGAGGAAAGGATGGACGATAAATCAATGCTACACTTCTCTGAAGAAAGAGGGGGGGGGGGGTATTGAGCGACAATAAAGAAAAAGGGGCGAAGGGAATGGGAGACGAAACGGCTGTTTCAGGACTGGTCGTATAATTTGGCAGCTCGCCATTGCTTCTCAACCATGACTTCGTTAACCAGAAAAATGAGGCAGAACACAACTGCCAGGAATCGACGAATGGCACCATGATTTGCGGAGGTGTATATATATATATATATATATATATATATATATATATATATAATGCAGTTACAGCCCATTTTCGGTATGGTTGTCTCAGAACTGGTGCTATTCTCGACATTGCTGCTAAATGGATATGAATTCATTACCACCTGGCTTCATTTCTGCAGTTGCACAAATGTGCTGCAGCGTAAGTGTTCACGTTATTTCAGAACTCTTGATAACTGCCTGTTGTTGCATCGTCATTTCTTGCACTGACAAGTCTGACTATTAAAGTAATACCCTAGAAGAGGTGGAATCGCGCTACATGTTAATTTTTTTTTTCACAAATACAACGTATAAAAGAAATTTATGGCACACACAAACACTCGAGAGACCCTCACGGAATCTTGATGACGTGAGAAAGCGTAACAAGTGCAGAAATCTCCACACGTACTTGCGCACGTTCGCATGCGTCCGCGTTCACTTCGAGTCGCGCAACTTACCGGCTTGCGAAGAGACTGAAGAACAACTGAACGGTGAAAGTGAGAGCCAAGCGAAAAGACTTGACGTGTCAAGGGAAGCACACGAACGAAGATTGTATCGTTCAACCTAGAGCAGCTGGCAACGCCTTATGCCAATATTAACGTTGCGTTCCGATCCCCGGCGTAGACAGTTATTTCACCTCCTGCGCTTGACAGCTGCCATCTTAAGTCGTTTAAGAAAGTTAAGAAAAGACATTTCGTGCTTGTCGTTGTCTAGCGAGCAGGCGACACGGGAAGAGTGATACAACGAGAAGCCGCGAGTTGGCGTGTAGTCAAGCAAGCACTGTTGACAGGACTTACGACGGTGTTGAAGGCTCGTTGGCGTGGCCGATGCGCGGAACCTTAAGTGCGGTGCTGTTTAAAGGACCGTTCGAGAAAACGCACGTTTTCGGCAAGCGGTGTGCGCGAATCGGCAAGTAAACAGAAGAGGTTTGCTATCAGTCGTCTCAGGTGCGACGGAAATCAAGCCGCAGTATGCGCAGCCAACCATAAAATTTGAGAAAGAAAAATAGAAAGTGACGTTTACTGTTTCTACGACATTTGGAACAACGTTGTTCACAACAAGCTTTCGGTTTGCTTCGGCACCGAAAATGGGACCCCAGGCGAACGGTATCGATAAGTGTTCGCGTTGCTATCAGCAGGGAATTTATATTTCTTATACTCCTGTACGTGTAATGTTATTCGCAGCGAATGAGATTACGTCTTAATGCCATTTTTGTTGCTTCTATACGGGCATGGTGAATGACATTCATAGCTAATTGCATTCGCCCATTGAAGGAGCTTCCCGAACACATACAAGCGCGACTTGCGTAATCTCGACGACAGGTGCTTGTCAAAAAAAAAAATTACAATATCGATCAGTTAAAACGAAATGTAATCACAGTAAAGGTTGCCATAATGGCTGTTATGAATATCTTTAATAAATTTATGGCGTACAGCACGATAGTTGATGTAGTTTGTGCAACTATATTCTCAGAACGACAGAAAGCTGAGCTAGTTGGTAAGGATTCATAATACAAAAAAATGGGTAAGGCGTGCAGACACGGACACAAGAGTAGAGAAGTGGACCCCCCCCCCCCCCCCCCCAACACGAGCGCCGACTATCAACTGAAGGAAGCACTGAGTCGAAAAAAAGAAAGAAGACACAAAAATCATCTGCGCATGCTCTAGAATGGTAGCACCACGTGTCAATCTGGTACACGTGCCGGTCTACGTGAGAGATAACTGTTAAGGCATCTGATCTCTTCCTTATGTAAGGTAATCGAAGGCTGTCTCACTCACGCACTTCCGCCGTTATTGATATGCCATGCCTCGACCATATGACGTGTATCTTCATTCCTATGCCTGTACAATATCGCGTATTCATCTAACTCAGGCGTGTATTTACAATGTTGGCAATGTAAGGAAAGATTAGAAGGCGATCCATCGATTAACAACCGTGTATGTTTGATTAGCCCCTGATTGATACACCGCCCCGTTTGCGCTACGTAGAAATGGCCACAGGTAAAGGGAACTTTATATACCACACACATACGGCAGTCAGTAAAATTGTTGTTCTTAATGTGGTTCCCTGGACAAATATATGTTATAATAGCCTTCTAATCTTTCCTTGTAATGCCAAGATTGTAAATGCACACCCAAGTTAGATTAATGCGCGATGTTGTACAGGCATACGGATGAAGATACGCGTATTATGGTCGAGGCATGGCATATCAATAACGGTGGAAGCGCATGGGTGAGTCAGCCTTCGATTACCTTACATAAGGAAGAGATCAAATGCCTTAAGAAGACGCTTTAGCTCGGATGCTCCTATATAAATACGTGTAAAAGGAGAATTCGTTTTTCTCGGCAACCACTGCACCACATTTGGCGAGGTTTGTGGCATTTAAAAGAAAAACTTAAGATCTAGTGACTGTCGGTATCGAATGTTTGATTTAGGTCGTAAATGTTTTATTAAAAATTGGCCAGGATTGAAAATTTTCAGAAAACAAGACTATCAACATTACAACGCTGTAACTCCGCAAAGAAAAACAATATCACAATTCTGCGAATTGCGTATGATAGTACATCTAAAGCGGACAAAATTAGTGTGCTACACGCGAATCTAAAGAACATTCAGCAATATGGAAATACGGATTTTGGAGAAGCCTTGTAAACAACGTAACAAATTCACGTAAAATACAAATTGACCTATCGAATTTTGACCACTTTGAATGATCTAATGAATGCCGTTTACAGAACCGCGATATTTGTTCTTGATGAAGCTGTAAACTTCATGCTTCTATATTTTTCGAACTTTTGTATATTTTAAAATCTTTTTAAATATTTTCAGGTCCTAAATGGAAATTCCGCTTCCAACAGTCACTAGAATTTAACTTTTTCTCTCAAATGCAACAAATTTCATTAAAATCGGTCCAGGGGTTACCTCACACAAACGTTTTTTGCGTTTTACGTGTACTTGAATAGGCCGTTCCGGAGTTTGGCCCGAGCTAAAGCTTCCTCTTAACAGTTATCTCTCCTGTAGACCGGCACGTGTACCCGACTGACACGTGGTGCTACCATTCCTGAGCATGCGCAGATGAGTTTTCTGTCTTCTTTCCTTTTTTCGCCTCAGTGCTTCCTTCAGTTGACGGTCCACTTCTCTGGCGTCCCTGTCTGCGTGCCGTACCCCTTTCTCGAACTATATTCTTGTTCCCAGTTTCGACTGGATGCTAGCACCTTTTGTCAGCCATGTTTACAACCGCTCGTCAAACTTTTTTTTTATATTTCTGCACATTGTTTTCAAAGAGGTGCCGCGCTAAAGCGTATCCACCAACCAAGGAAACTAACTCAGCAGATTCGTCAGGGGAGAATGAGAAGCGAAAAGTACACTGGACCGACGACGATACGCGCGCGCTGCTGAAAGTGCGGAAGACCATTATGCAAAAAAGAAGTGAGGCGTGCAGACAGGACACAGGAGTAGAGAAGTGGCCAACACGAACGCCTCACTTCTTTTTTGCATTGTGAATCCTTACCAACTAGCTCAGCTTTCTGTCGTTCGGAAGACCATGTTCAGCGATTTGCGCAGAGCGAAGCGCCACCTGAAAGTATACATGTCGATTGTCGAGTGTCTGCGTGCACAAGCTGCCGATAAACATCGCGATCAGTTGCGAACGCCATTTTGTACGCTCGTGTAGACAGGGAACGCAAGAACGCAACGACATTCGGCACGAATGTCATCTACAGGTGCCTGACGAGGAGCAAAACGAGAACAAGGTGAAAGGTGGATTTGTCTCCTTCAAGGCCTTGAAGAAGTCAAGTCCACTTGTCTCAACGTTGGGCTCCTGCTTTCACCGTGCTCTCGTTTTGCTCACCGTCATGCACCGTAAATGACATTCATACCGAATGTCATTGCGTTGTCCACTTGTCGAAACGTTGGCTCCTGCTTTCGCCTTTCTCTCGTTTTGCCCGTCGTCTTGAATTTCCACCTCCCGCCTCCCTCGTGTTTTCCCTGGATTTACGGAGCATGACATTGCACGTGCCGTAGGGCAGGGGTATTAGATTTTAAATTGGAAAGATTTGGTTGCCGGAAGAAGTTGGAAGGCACCCGAACGTGGACCTCCATATTCTCTCGTTAGTATAATAGTATATAGTATAGTATATAGTACAGTATATAGTATAATAGTATTTAGTATATAGTATTCTCTCCAGCGCGAGGGATTTTATCTTCCGCGCAGCCGTGTGCGGAAGATAAAATCCCTCACGCTGGAGCTCCACCTCTTGTGAGCTTTTTAGCTTTGTCATATCCACAGCTTCGCCCGCGATATGAAAGAAGCACGGACAGGCGAACCATGTCCGGTGCAAATGTCCCTATGCAATAAGCCGATTTAAGCCTCCTCAGTGCAAAGTTAGCACAGGCTTCTCGGGCGATATGATTCCGGTGACGATCGCGGCCTCGTCTTTTCGGTCCGAGTGTGGGCGTGAGAAGCAGTACCAGGGTTTTGGCTGCATTGGGGGGTTATACTCATGCTCTTGTTTCTTATTAGTGCTCAGGAGTCCAAGAGTTCGACTGCTCTTAAGCGCAGTTATATGTACTGTGCTATTTTACTTAAACAGAAAGCGAAACTGAGGTCATCAAGCAAAACATGAGTATGATGCGTGATGCGAATATTCTGCTTTGTCTGCAAGGTCAAAAAGAAAATCCAATTGCTAGGCGTTTAAAAAGCCTTCTTCGTGCCTACTTTCCATATCTGTGGGCTTCATGTAATAATAATAATAATAATAATAATAATAATAATAATAATAATAATAATAATAATAATAATAATAATAATAACGACGACGACGACGATGATGATGATGATGCGTAGCGAAAACGCTACGCATCATCATCATCATCTGAGCTGTGTCTGAAGGTGTAGAGGGATGTACCCATTGTATTCATCACGAGACATTCAACCGCGATGCATATACTCATTACGGTGGTGAATTAGCCCAGTTATTGAGGTTCCATGCTTGAAATCAGCGCCAAGAAAAACTTAAAAAAGATACGCGGACAAGCGAGCCGGCAACACGAGGGACTGTGTCGTCTTCTCGGTCTCGTGTGACTTTCCTTTTACTGCCGTTTTCAAGTGCCGCGCATATATGCCAAGCGACCCCACGTGACCGTACATACTCACCGCGGCGTCGTCCGTGCTGGTGACCAGTTGCGGCGTGTGCGCGTTGAGCTCGGCCCGCGTCGAGCGCGTCCTCTGTTCGAGCTCTCTCTCGAGCAGATCGACTTCACTTTCCAGGATGCTGATCCGTGCCTCCTGACCAGCACAAGTGTGCACAGCGCATGCGGGGAAAGGGGGGAGGGCAAGGAGGGGGGAGCCTCTGGAGCAAGCGCAAACGAAACGAAAACGAGAAAAAAAGAAAACAAACGGGGGACAAGACGCGAACTACCGAGAAATCAAAGAACTTAACAAAGCCGTTGAAAGCAGTGACTACGCTACAGAGGGTGCAAGCTGGTAGGGTAGGATTTGCGGCTACCTATAGGCTTCGTGCAATGCGAGTCACTGTAATTTGGATAGGCTCGTAGAAACAAGGTAGTAGTAGCTTGCCTTGCCCAAATTAAATCGCTACAATTGGCGCGTTTGTGTAGCTTTATTTTTTTTTCTACATTATTTACGATTTCTTTGACTTCCTACGGGCTTGTAATGTCCTTTGCACCGTGATTCCAAAATTGAATAAAAATATTGTTACAGTTCTAGCCTCTCGATTTATCTTTATTTGAATCTGTCCCAGTGTAGCATGATGGAGGAAGTCGCATGGCCGCTTCAATTCGAATCTCGTTACTGAGAATCGGATCGGAAGATTGAATCGGAAGATTGATTCAGGTGGTTTCAAGTCCCAAAAGTAACACTGGGGCTTCAGAGACACAGCAGCGGAAGCTGCGCATTAATTTTGACCAGCTAGGGCTTTTCGAAATGAACTTGAATGCAAGCACATGCGCGTTATTATATTTCACCTACAACGCAATGCCACAGTCGCTGCCGGGAAGCGAACCCGGAGACACTGCAGACTGCAGCAGAACACCATTGCCACTGAGACACACAGGCGGGTATTGAAATTGAAAGTTTAAAAACCCATGCGTCATTTGAGCAGCGAGAGCTTCAGCAGTGTACGTTGCTCGCATCTCACGCTTAGCCTTAACGCTCTTGCGTGACGTCATCGAAAATCGTGCCATACATTTAAAAAAATTGTGCTATGAACAGGTGTCTGGATAGGGATAACACAAGAAGTCCACTACAAAGCACGAACAAAACGCATCCATGCGCATACAGTGACGTAATCTCGGGGAGAAAAAATACGTGCATCATAAAGGAACAGCGAGCATGCGGACTTGCATTTTTTTTTACAAACGCTATGAGTGTGCACGCCTAAGCGTTGCTCTACAGCCGGAACCATATTAGCAAATGGCACAAGCAGTGCTTCTTATTGAATCTTGAAAGTTTGCTTTTTCCGATCCGCATCCGACCGAGACTTAAGATAAAAAGACTCGTCTTCTCGTACTGTCCAGTGAATCTCGAGCAACGTACCTTGGTGTCCAAGATGGCCTCCATCATGGTAATGTGGTTTCCATACGTAGTACGCAACTCCTCAGAGAAGGAGCGCCATTGTTCCGGGGTGGCGCAGCCATCGCCGGCCGTGCGTCCAGCGTCAACGTCGTTCTCAACTCCTCCGCGCTCCAGAACACACTGCTCTTGCCAGATCGCCAAAGCAATGCGTTGTATCAAAACTCACGAAGTCCTATGGTTTGGCAGCAAAATCGCGCAGTTTCACGTGTAGTGCTCAGTACAAGTTATCACTTTTTCTATGGCAGCTGGTTACGTCTACACAACGTATTTGCCAATAAGGCCTTGTGGATCAGCTTTTTTTGCTTTTAAGACTTACGTTGATGAGGTGCTGATAATTTAAACGACACTTACGTGACCGATGTGAGTGGTGCCAATGCTTCTCGTCATGCCAGGGAAGCCAACAGGAGACTCCGAAAACGTATTGTTAAAGCATGCATGAGACAATGATTCCGAGGGGTCCCGCAAACAAAACATCTTCTCTTCGCCGCAGCTTTCTGCAACGGTGGAATGTGACTATGCAGATATTCGTGTGGAGCTCGGCCTGAATTTTTCTTTAATTTTAAGCGACACTTCGCTATACCTTCATGGCATTTGTCAGAGGGGGCCCTTGTCAAAAGGTTACGGCCGACCCTACCGTGTGACGATTTGCTACTCTGAGATGCGGTGGGAACCAGGTCACTCGAATCGTAGTCAACGTTGTTGACACACCCGCCTTGGTTGCTCAGTGGCTATGGTGTTGGGCTTCTGAGCACGAGGTCGCGGGATCGAATCCCGGCCATGGCGGCCGCGTTTCGATGGAGGCGAAATGCGAAAACACCCGTGTGCTTAGATTTAGGCGCACGTTAAAGAACCCCAGGTGGTCGAAATTTCCGGAGTCCTCCACTACGGCGTGCCTCATAATCAGAAAGTGGTTTTGGCACGTAAAAGCCAATAATTTGATTCTTTTTTGTTGACACGCGAAGTGAATTAAATTTGATCTCTTGACAAGGGCGCACACCTCTAACTCAGCGCTTCGAGAATCTTCGCGGGCAGCACGCCAGACAGTTAGTTACTCATGGCCGACACAAGATTTGCGATTCCATTTTGTCCCCTGTTGGGTTCCCCAAACTCCGGACAGAAGTCACTCAGGACGCGTCCAAGCGCTCTGCGGAGCACAACAGACTCATCGTACATGCAAGCACCTGCTGATGAAAGTGCCAAGAAATTGTGTGCAGCGGTGCTTCTGATGAGTTGTTCGTTCGAAGCCGCCCTGTACACCTCCCTTAGGAACGAGCGAAAACTTAGAAATGGAATCACTATCAAAGCAGACTCGATTCTTTGACGCATCCAGCGACCCTGACCTAAACATTTTGGCATCTGGTTTACAACGTCCCTTTTCACGCTGACCACAAACCTTAAGCGGCGTCCTCCGGTCTTGTATCGAGAATACCATGATGACCTGGACAGATTGTGCGCCCTTGTAATATTTGGTACCCCGGAAGAATTAACTCTGGTTTGTGACGCCTATTAACCCTATATATTAACATATAATCTTGTTCAATAAGGATCCAGCCTGGCAGCCCGTTTTCCGAGTGCAGTTTATTTGTTGTTGTTGTTGTTCTTTAGAAAATCAGCTCACGTAATGGGGCTCCTGCAGGACCCGTCAGCAGATCAAGTGGTTCGTTATCTAGCAAATATACTGGGAGTCGCTGCCTAGTACAGGGTCCTATTATTTGATTGGGACTCAATCCTTTCTTCTCGTTTCTTTTTCCCTTCTAATAATTCGTAGCACATATTCCAACTTTCTATCGCAGGTGACTGAATACGATGCCATCCGACATCATTCTTAGTCAGTATACAACTGAGACCGCTGCGTAATATTCCGACCTCGACGAATCCAATGCCCGCGTTCGCAATCGGAGATTCATGCGCGCTGTACACAATTAAGTGGGTTAATCGTCACAACGGAGTGTACCTTGCCAATGTCTCGGTCTCTGGTGTCCAACATGGTCTCCAGGTGGCGCGCACGGGCTTCGGATTCGATGAGGCGGCTCTTCAGTCGCTCCATCTCCATACGCTGTTCATCCAGCATCTGGCCCCCTGCGAGGCAGCGACATTAGGACGTTTAATTTTTTTATGTTTACGTTGCAACGCCCTAGAATATCCGAGTGTACTGCCTTCAGAAAAGTCACGAACCAGAATTTACGTTTGTGCTTAGTGGGGAAAAAAAACGAAATCGTCGTCTAAGAGCGACTCAAAATTAAGAGCGACTTAAATCCCATACTAACACCTTTATTGCCACGACAACAATACATCCTGTGACAGCAGCACACATGTGACAAAGCACGCACTACAGAGGTACACACGTCTTAACCAAGCATTAAGGTTCAAACAATAAAAAAAAGATCGAAGATAAAAAGGAAAGGTTGCAAAGAGAGTGGCCTGGAATTAGGTACATCGATGAAACGCGATCCATTGGTAATAAGGACAACAAGAAAAAACCCAATTAGGAACCCTAGAAAATCTTGAAAAAAAATTATAGTGCCCTATGAATACCTCTATCTTTAAACCACCCACATGTATTATTCCGCTGGCGAGTTTATTGCGCTGCGTCTTTTCTTTCACAATGGCGATCAGACTTGGGGTTTAGTTCAACTCACTTGGAGAAGCAGCCATGACACACAACAAAAAAAAATATAGCGTAATAAAGGCTGCCAGCGTACCTACCATTTCGTATACGAGGTGTAAAAGCTCCGCCCATTTCTTGTGCAAGTAACATTCGTTGCCACCGCTGTGAGAAAAAAGGAGCAACGCGGAGCTTCGCTCATCACTATACGTAGCGTTGACTAAATACACGCGCCAGATATGCATCACTCTCCCTACAAAAAACTGCTGGCTGATTCCCCGCTGAAATTTCGCGCAGTGGTAAAATTTCACCTGGAAGGCGCTTTACACTTGGCGCTCCTACGTACACGACACTCACTATATAGCAGAACATCGTTTCTGTACTTCAACAAGAGAACGTTTCTGTACGTGTAAGACCTGCAAAAGCTCGTACTGGAAAAAAAAAATGAGGTGACCTTGTCGTTTCGCCTTCAAGACAGTTATGCTTACACTGGGGAAATAAACAGCTTTGCGAAGGAATTTCTGCGAAGCAATTTGCAAGAGCTCGTGAAATAAAATTAGGTTTGCGCGATTGTAGCAACTAAATTACGTGTCGGTCCATTTCTGCTGACCGACAAGCAGCGTGTGTACCTCACGTAGGTTTAGCTATAACAGCACATCCCTTCAACGGCTTTCACTGGGACAAATTTAGCTAATAAATTCCGGGAACGGACAAGGACAATGTATGTGGGTGTATCGTGGGCGTCTATCGAAGTGGTTAAAGAGTCTGATGGTTAAATACAGGCTATAATACATACTGTTTTTTACACAGTAAGTATGGCATACATCTCGAGCTGTTGAATACCACAGCTTAGCGGCAGTGTTGACTAATACGGGGTGGCTGAGTGCCCAATACACGCACTCAAGGCTAAGTACGCTTGGCACAACATCACCACAACCACCACATATTACACATTACACGTAGTAGGTGAACATTGAGGTACACATATGGATTCAGCTGTACTATTACGCTCTGTCTACAGCTTTTTCTGGGTAAAACATGGGAGCGTGTATATGGCATATACCAACTTTGAACGTTTGGCTGTGACCGTGTTTCGCAGTGGGAATAGTAACCTGTGTTCTGTGACCAATGTTCTGTCGTCGTTCCTCGAGAAATCGTCACAACAACTTGCAACATTACTTCGCACGCCCTAGAAAGTTGATGTATTCATTTTTTTCCGCTCACGGTCACGGGGTGGAATGCATTACCTGCACCATGTATTCATATCCGATTGTGCGAGTTTGTTTGAGAACGCAGTCAAGCTACTCTGTATGTCTAATGCTTTTGTACTTCGCTTATAGCACATTACGCGTTCGCTAAGTTTGGCGAAACTGAAGATTTCTTTTATAAAACCGGTGTGCGTACTGATGATCTGTCCTTCTACCATTGTCTTCATTTTCAGCGTTGTGCAAATTATTTATGAGAGCTAGGTAGACCACGCACGTGTTTGATTATTTATGTTTTGATCAGGGATGCCTTTTGATGTTTGATCACTACGTTGACACATGAACGATGTTTCAACGTATTCTCAAGTAAACCAACCTGCTCGGTCTACTAGACTGTCGTATGGATTAAATAAAAAGAAGTTATCAAATATTTTGAGCAAATCGTAAAGAAAAGAAAAATAATTCGGAGAGCATGCATTCAATAGCCTTCCTCAGCGTTCACTTGGTCAGAATCTGGCTAAAAAATGGCAAGAAATACATTTGAGATACATTAGAGCCTTACGTACATGTACACGCAGCCCTCCAAATATTTTCATAACCTCGAAACCTGCGACACATAACCTGCGAAAGCAGCGAGAGTAGCCGGGCGCATGCGCGCAGAGGGTCCTAGTGTGAGAATGCCGTCTGCTAGGCTATTCCAATGATCCAAGCACAACCCCTGCTCCTTATCAACACATCTGTCGTCTGAAACTTCCTAATATACCCACTGTGCGCACAAGAAGACATGTGCCGCGCATTCCCGTTTGCGTTGGAAGCGGATAAGGAGCAGGGGCTGTGTGTAGAGCTTAGCGGAATAGCCAAGCGCAGCACACGACTTCGGACAAGAGTGTGCTCTGTGCGCATGCGCCTTCAGTCGTTAATTTTTCGTAGCTGCGCTCGGGGCGACGCAGTGCTGACCGTCGTGTCGGTCGACGCACCCGCGAGATCGTTAACCTCTAGAAGAGCTGTAGTTACACCTTTCGAAGATATCGCATACGAGCAGCCCAAGTACTCATATACATGTCATAAGTGTTCGTGATATGTGAACGTATGATATGTAAAGTTAGTCAGGCCAGTGCCCTGACAAAGACGAGTTCCTATGTCCAAACGATTCCAGGGCTGATGCTTTCATTGTTCCATCGTAGTTGACGAGTTGTCTCCATCTTCCCATGGCCATTTCGCCTTGGTCGGATTTCAACTATAGGATATAGTTAGAACCTCCTGACGACCATCTCTGGCAGTGGGTCAACAAGCACGGCGAGCAAACGAGCGGAAAATAAGCGGGCAGTGTAGATACGAAATTGCACCTTTCTAATATATCTGGTGCAGGGGCAGTGCATGTGACAGAGACAGTGTAGGTGATATGTATTCATATGTGTGCATACGAGTATAATATGGGATTTCTATCAGTGAAGTTCCCCAACTAAGAGAAGTCATCTTGTAGAAACGGTCTCAAGCTGATGCTTCCATAGTTTGCCCGCTGCTGATCAAGTCTATTCCCGTCTTCCTACAAACACTTTGTCCTGTTTTGACTTCAACAAGAGAATACCGTCACAATCTGCTCAAAAACGTCTCTCAGTATTTTAGCGACCCCGTCGTGGAAATGCGCGGGAAGTAAACACGAGCCGAGTGCGCATTCAAAATTACAGAAAACAAATTCGACAAACACCCCGTTACACTTTGATACGACAGTCAAAGCTGATGTGGAGTCGCTTCGAGAAGTAACCTTCAGAAGGAGGCGGAAAACACTCCTGATGTCCTTGGAGCTATCGCATCACTATACTGTTTCTAGAGCCTTCGGCTCTCTGCTTGATGGTTGAGTTTACAAATCCCACAAACGGAAAGCGATATACCTGATCTCCATGTATGATTCGCCGACTCAGTCGTGCTTTCTTATTTTTGACTCACTGCCACATGAAAAGCACTAGCCATCAACAGAGCAAGGATACTGGACCCTGCTCGTTTACTATCAATCATTTCAATAAAAAGGAGAGAAACTACGGTGTCCCACCCTGTTGGCAAGCTTTTCTGCTTCTCGTCAGCAGTAATACACGCTAATATACTGGAAATGCAAATGAAACGTCCTTAGCTATGAGCTAATGACATTTCGCCGGTAATCTTTGCAAACGCCGACACAAACTAAGAACGTCTACAGCGTTATTAGGCAATTACCCTCCGTCGCAGTTATCGGCTGAGTAAACATTACAAATGAGCCACCCAACCAAATGTGACAGAAATTTTGGCGATACATTACGCCCAAAGACCTTATCAGGCACAGCTTCACTAGCCTTAGCACTGAAGTGGCGTAGCGTTGTCATGGTTTGTGTTCCACTTGACTGAAATCAATTCGAAGCCTAAAAACGCGTTCCCCTTTCGCTACTTGGCAGAGTTTCAGGTTGCCATTAACTTGATCCTAAGTACTGTTTGCCCTCGGGCGTTCCGGTATCCTACACAACTGAAGCTACTGCCCAACTTGATCACGTGTACACATTTGCCTTTTGGTTGCTTTTATGGCTAAACTGCTATCCACACTGAATCGAAAGCAATAATTCCTTTCTTTACACGCTAGGGACAATTCTTTCGTTTCTTTTTCCGACAGTATATGTTCTAAGTACCCAAACTGAAGACTAGCATCTCTCCTTAACAAGCAGTAACTTGGGGTCGCATATCCTGCACTGATCAAACGAAAGCTGACCCGTCTAGTACGATGAACTGTTCTCTCGCAAAATATAACGATACGGCAACTGTTTCATACCCTAACGATGCGTGACACCGTCGTCCTTTCGCTTTAACGCTGGTCTCAACAACTCGTTCACCAGCATTAACAGGTCTTCCCGCCTCTCTCTCTCTATCTCTCTGCGCTCTTACTTCCTTTCGCCCCAGAACTCCTCCGCGCTTCCTAATGTGGCACAGGCATGATATGCCTTTCCCCGTCGTTATGCCAGAAGCCCCGCGGAACGCATAAATTGTCACTAATTAGCCAGCAGCGCGGACAGATCGTTAAGAGCGCTTGAGGGGAAAACGCCGTGGTTAGCATTCTGTCCGGGGCAACTCGACTGGCCCAGGGCCGAGGCCACCGCTGCTGTCTGCATCGCTACGAGCCGATCAATTGAGCGGCAGCTGGCGCCAGCGTTACGGGCGCCGGCCGCGATAGCGCCAAACGGGTCCGCGAACCAGGTCACGTGCTTATCAGCGCCGAGGCCCAAGTCGAACGCACCGACGCCCTTGCTCTGCAGCATCTCCATCAGCTTCTTGATGCTCTCGTCTCGGGATGCGAGCGTCTGCTTCTGCGTTTCTATCCGCAGCTCCAGTTCCTGCAAAGAAGAAGAGGCGTCTCAGCGAGGGCGTCGTCGGTCACGGCTCGGTTCACAGCGAAGCATGCGGCGACCCTCTAGTACTCTCGCAATTTCAAGAATACACTCAGCGTTATTTGGTTAAAGAAACATATACACAAATAGACGGATCCAAAAGAAAAAGAAAGAGAACGAGCTGGCTGGCAACCGCCACCGGAAGGAACACAACGTCTGCCTGTTCTTTGGGGAAGAGGGGATAGCAAGGCAGAAATGGCAGATAGCAAGAGTAGAAGGCCAGAGGGATGAAAACAACAGCAACAAGATAACAAATGCGCCAAGAGGAAGACTGAATCGAGTATGAGTGGATTTTAACTCGAGTAAGACTCGACTTCAAGCCTTTTTTTTTTTAAATATAGCAGAGGCACTTGCGCGACGCACCACCAAATATAAAGCTTCTTGCATTCAGGTGCCTGGCACGAAAAAAAAGCACTATATTATGCATGCCCCAACTGGAGGCCTAACCAAATCTATCTGATAACTTCACTAGAATCACTACAGAATCCAGCCAGTAGATTCCCTCATCCATGCTATTCATACAATACCAGCATATCATCTTTAAAAACGAAATCCCGTCTAACAAATCTTGCTTGTCGTCGTTGAGTCGCCAGTATGTGCTGGTTTAATAAGTTTTCCTTCTTTTTCAGCTCAATTCGTGTTCCGCCCTACATCAGACCTCCGGCACGCATTTAACTCCCCATTGGTCATCTCCTGCAAGTTGCCCGTCCTCGTGATCATAGTACAACGCTTGCTGCGTCATTATTACCTCGCTCAGCCATGGCCTTCTGCATGACGTCACTGCAATCACCTGCCTATCTACATTTTCTGTTTGTAGAACTGCCATATTTAACCAACAATTTGTTGTATATGTGATTACTTATACCTGTACCCACCCATTATGTAATACCCCCGACTTGGGGGTATTTGTGAGCGGATGTGGCCTGATGACTCGCAGATTGCTCTATAAAAAAAAATATTTCTCTGTATTTCTTCGCCATGAAAGAATATCTTCTTGGCTGAGAAAAAAAAAGCTCAAGCTTTTTCTTCGCTTTAAGAACAAATGGAGCGTCGGTACTACCCCTCGGATGAGCATTTACTACTAGTATGGGAGCAATCCTACGCATCCTATTTATCTCCATTTTCGACACTTATCATCTAAAAATCCACATCAGGCGTTTGAACGGCAAGTTTCAAGCACAGCTTCCCGACGAACTTCCAATGCTAAAGAAGAAGAAGAAGCATTTCGCGCAACAATGAGAACCATGCTAGAGAATTTCGTTTTGTTAATACTGTTCCTCGTCCGTTCACGCTACGACAGCTACATAAATGAAGCTACAGAGAGAGCCAGTTGACGCTTATTATGACGAGGTCAGCGCGGCGCACATCGAATGTAGAGCGTACTGCAGACGGAGCGTACTGCAGACGGAGCATACTGCACGTAGAGCGTACTTTAAGCACTGCCCACGTGAGCAAC